>NC_086447.1:363892477-364142477 GCF_028390025.1 Pseudophryne corroboree
GGCAAAAATAAGAATTTACTTACCGATAATTCTATTTCTCGTAGTCCGTAGTGGATGCTGGGGACTCCGTCAGGACCATGGGGAATAGCGGCTCCGCAGGAGACAGGGCACAAAAATAAAGCTTTAGGATTAGGTGGTGTGTACTGGCTCCTCCCCCTATGACCCTCCTCCAAGCCTCAGTTAGGATACTGTGCCCGGACGAGCGTACACAATAAGGAAGGATATTGAATCCCGGGTAAGACTCATACCAGCCACACCAATCACACCGTATAACTTGTGATCTGAACCCAGTTAACAGTATGACAAACGTAGGAGCCTCTGAACAGACGGCTCACAACAATAACAACCCGAATTTGTTTGTAACAATAACTATGTACAAGTATTGCAGACAATCCGCACTTGGGATGGGCGCCCAGCATCCACTACGGACTACGAGAAATAGAATTATCGGTAAGTAAATTCTTATTTTCTCTAACGTCCTAAGTGGATGCTGGGGACTCCGTCAGGACCATGGGGATTATACCAAAGCTCCCAAACGGGCGGGAGAGTGCGGATGACTCTGCAGCACCGAATGAGAGAACTCAAGGTCCTCCTCAGCCAGGGTATCAAATTTGTAGAATTTTGCAAACGTGTTTGCCCCTGACCAAGTAGCAGCTCGGCAGAGTTGTAATGCCGAGACCCCCCGGGCAGCCGCCCAGGATGAGCCCACTTTCCTTGTGGAATGGGCCTTGACAGATTTAGGTTGTGGCAAGCCTGCCACAGAATGTGCAAGTTGAATTGTGCTACAAATCCAACGAGCAATCGTCTGCTTAGAAGCAGGAGCACCCATCTTGTTGGGTGCATACAATATAAACAGTGAGTCAGACTTTCTGACTCCCGCCGTTCTTGAAATATATATTTTCAATGCCCGGACCACGTCCAACAACTTGGAATCCTCCAAATCGTTAGTAGCCGCAGGCACCACAATAGGCTGGTTCAGGTGAAACGCTGACACCACCTTAGGCAGAAAATGAGGACGCGTCCGCAGTTCTGCCCTGTCCGTATGGAAAATCAGATATGGGCTCTTATATGATAAAGCCGCCAATTCTGATACTCTCCTGGCTGAAGCCAGGGCCAGTAGCATGGTTACTTTCCATGTAAGATACTTCAACTCCACCGATTTGAGCGGCTCAAACCAATGGGATTTGAGAAAATCCAAGACTACATTAAGATCCCACGGTGCCACTGGGGGCACAACCGGGGGCTGTATATGTAGTACTCCTTTTACAAAAGTCTGGACTTCAGGAACTGAAGCCAATTCTTTCTGGAAGAAAATCGACAGGGCCGAAATTTGAACCTTAATGGACCCCAATTTGAGGCCCATAGACAATCCTGTTTGCAGGAAATGTAGGAATCGACCCAGTTGAAATTCCTCCGTGGGGGCCTTCCTGGCCTCACACCACGCAACATATTTTCTCCAAATGCGGTGATAATGTTGTGAAGTCACCTCCTTCCTGGCTTTTACCAGTGTAGGAATGACCTCTTCCGGAATGCCTTTTTCCCTTAGAATTCGGCGTTCAACCGCCATGCCGTCAAACGCAGCCGCGGTAAGTCTTGGAATAGACACGGTCCCTGCTGAAGCAGGTCCCGTCTTAGAGGTAGAGGCCACGGATCCTCCGTGAGCATCTCTTGAAGTTCCGGGTACCAAGTTCTTCTTGGCCAATCCGGAGCCACTAGTATCGTTCTTACTCCCTTTTGCCGTATAATTCTCAGTACTTTTGGTATGAGAGGCAGAGGAGGGAACACATACACTGACTGGAACACCCACGGTGTTACCAGAGTGTCCACAGCTATTGCCTGAGGGTCTCTTGACCTGGCGCAATACCTGTCCAGTTTTTTGTTGAGGCGGGACGCCATCATATCCACCATTGGTTTTTCCCAACGGTTCACAATCATGTGGAAGACTTCTGGATGAAGTCCTCACTCTCCCGGGTGTAGATCGTGTCTGCTGAGGAAGTCTGCTTCCCAGTTGTCCACTCCCGGAATGAATACTGCTGACAGTGCTATCACATGATCTTCCGCCCAGCGAAGAATCCTTGCAGCTTCTGCCATTGCTGTCCTGCTTCTTGTGCCGCCCTGTCTGTTTACGTGGGCGACTGCCGTGATGTTGTCCGACTGGATCAACACCGGCTGACCCTGAAGCAGGGGTTTTGCCAGACTTAGAGCATTGTAAATCGCTCTTAGCTCCAGTATATTTATGTGAAGAGACATCTCCAGGCTTGACCATACTCCCTGGAAGTTTCTTCCCTGTGTGACCGCTCCCCAGCCTCTCAGACTGGCATCAGTGGTCACCAGGACCCAGTCCTGTATGCCGAATCTGCGGCCCTCTAACAGATGAGCACTCTGCAACCACCACAGAAGAGACACCCTTGTCCGTGGCGATAAGGTTATCCGCTGATGCATCTGCAGATGTGATCCGGACCATTCGTCCAGCAGATCCCACTGAAAAGTTCGTGCGTGGAATCTGCCGAATGGAATCGCTTCGTAAGAAGCCACCATCTTTCCCAGGACTCTTGTGCATTGATGCACAGACACTTTCCCTGGTTTTAGGAGGTTCCTGACAAGTTCGGATAACTCCCTGGCTTTCTCCTCCGGAAGAAACACCTTTTTCTGAACCGTGTCCAGAATCATTCCCAGGAACAGCAGACGTGTCGTCGGGGTCAACTGAGATTTTGGAAAATTCAGAATCCACCCGTGTTGTTGCAGCACTAGTTGGGTTAGTGCTACTCCGTCCTCCAGCTGTTCTCTGGACCTTGCCCTTATCAGGAGATCGTCCAAGTAAGGGATAATTAATACGCCTCTTCTTCGCAGAAGAATCATCATTTCGGCCATTACCTTGGTAAAGACCCGAGGTGCCGTGGACAATCCAAACGGCAGCGTCTGAAACTGATAATGACAGTTTTGCACCACGAACCTGAGGTACCCTTGATGTGAAGGGCAAATTGGGACATGCAGGTAAGCATCCTTTATGTCCAGGGACACCATAAAGTCCCCTTCTTCCAGATTCGCTATCACTGCTCTGAGTGACTCCATCTTGAACTTGAATTTTTGTATGTACAGGTTCAAAGATTTCAGATTTAGAATAGGTCTTACCGAGCCGTCCGGCTTCGGTACCACAAATAGCGTGGAGTAATACCCCTTTCCCTGTTGTAGGAGGGGTACCTTGACTATCACCTGCTGAGAAAACAGCTTGTGAATGGCTTCCAATACCGTCGCCCTGTCTGAGGGAGACGTTGGCAAAGCAGACTTTAGGAACCGGCGAGGGGGAGACTTCTCGAATTCCAACCTGTAACCCTGAGATACTACCTGCAGAATCCAGGGGTCCACCTGTGAGCAAGCCCACTGTGCGCTGAAATTCTTGAGTCGACCCCCCACCGCTCCTGAGTCCGCTTGTAAGGCCCCAGCGTCATGCTGAGGGCTTTGCAGAACCCTGGGAGGGCTTCTGTTCCTGGGCAGGGGCTGCTTGCTGCCCTCTCTTACCCCTTCCTCTGCCCCGAGGCAGATATGACTGTCCTTTTGTCCGCTTGTTCTTATAGGACCGAAAGGACTGCGGCTGAAAAGACGGTGTCTTTTTCTGTTGGGAGGGTGTCTGAGGTAAAAAGGTGGATTTTCCGGCAGTTGCCGTGGCCACCAGATCCGATAGACCGATGCCAAATAATTCCTCCCCTTTATACGGCAATACTTCCATATGTCGTTTGGAATCCGCATCACCTGACCACTGTCGCGTCCATAAACTCCTTCTGGCAGATATGGACATCGCATTTACTCTCGATGCCAGAGTGCAAATATCTCTCTGAGCATCTCGCATATAAAGGAAAGCATCCTTTAATTGCTCTATAGTCAATAAAATACTGTCCCTATCCAGGGTATCAATATTTTCAGTCAGGGAATCCAACCAGACGACCCCAGCACTGCACATCCAGGCTGAGGCGATGGCTGGTCGCAGTATAACACCAGTATGTGTGTATATACTTTTTAGGGTAGTTTCCAGTCTCCTATCAGCTGGATCCCTGAGGGCGGCCGTATCAGGAGACGGTAACGCCACTTGTTTTGATAAGCGTGTGAGCGCCTTATCCACCCTAGGGGGTGTTTCCCAGCGCGCCCTAACCTCTGGCGGGAAAGGGTATAATGCTAATAATTTTTTTGAAATTAGCACTTTTCTATCTGGGTTAACCCACGCTTCATCACATACATCATTTAATTCCTCTGATTCAGGAAAAACTACAGGTAGTTTTTTCACCCCCCACATAATACCCCTTTTTGTGGTACTTGCAGTATCAGAGATATGCAAAGCCTCCTTCATTGCCGTGATCATATAACGTGTGGCCCTACTTGAAAATACGTTTGTTTCATCACCGTCGACACTAGATTCAGTGTCTGTGTCTGGGTCTGTGTCGACCGACTGAGGTAAAGGGCGCTTTACAGCCCCTGACGGTGTCTGAGACGCCTGGGCAGGTACTAACTGGTTTGCCGGCCGTCTCATGTCGTCAACTGATTTTTGTAATGTGCTGACATTATCACGTAATTCCATAAACAAAGCCATCCATTCCGGTGTCGACTCCCTGGGGGGTGACATCACCATTATCGGCAATTGCTCTGCCTCCACACCAACATCGTCCTCATACATGTCGACACACACGTACCGACACACAGCAGACACACAGGGAATGCTCTTATCGAAGACAGGACCCCACTAGCCCTTTGGGGAGACAGAGGGAGAGTTTGCCAGCACACACCCAAGCGCTATAATATATATGGGAACAACCTTATATCAGTGTTGTTCCTTATAGCAGCTTAAATATATCAAAATATCGCCAAAAAATGCCCCCCCTCTCTGTTTTACCCTGTTTCTGTAGTGCAGTGCAGGGGAGAGTCCTGGGAGCCTTCCTCACAGCGGAGCTGAGCAGGAAAATGGCGCTGTGTGCTGAGGAGAATAAGCCCCGCCCCCTTTTTCGGCGGGCTTTTCTCCCGGAGTTTTAGATATCTGGCATGGGTTAAATACATACATATAGCCTCAATGGCTATATGTGATGTATTCTTTTGCCATAAAGGTATTAAATATTGCTGCCCAGGGCGCCCCCAGCAGCGCCCTGCACCCTCCGTGACCGCTTGGTGTGAAGTGTGTGACAACAATGGCGCACAGCTGCAGTGCTGTGCGCTACCTTCATGAAGACTGAAGAGCCTTCTGCCGCCTGTTTCCGGACCTTCAATCTTCAGCATCTGTAAGGGGGGTCGGCGGCGCGGCTCCGGGACGAACCCCAGGGTGAGACCTGTGTTCCGACTCCCTCTGGAGCTAATGGTGTCCAGTAGCCTAAGAATCCAATCCATCCTGCACGCAGGTGAGTTGAAATTCTCTCCCCTAAGTCCCTCGATGCAGTGAGCCTGTTGCCAGCAGGACTCACTGAAAATAAAAAACCTTAAAAACTTTTTCTAAGCAGCTCTTTAGGAGAGCCACCTAGATTGCACCCTGCTCGGACGGGCACAAAAACCTAACTGAGGCTTGGAGGAGGGTCATAGGGGGAGGAGCCAGTACACACCACCTAATCCTAAAGCTTTATTTTTGTGCCCTGTCTCCTGCGGAGCCGCTATTCCCCATGGTCCTGACGGAGTCCCCAGCATCCACTTAGGACGTTAGAGAAATAGTGGTTGGTGGCCCCCACCTACACGAGCACACATTCATTACCAACACCCCAGCAGCACCAAGACACTCCCTCTCATACCCAGCACTAATACCTCTGTAGCAACAACTCCCCCTTAACACGCAGACACCCCTCACATACACTATTGAACCCAGACACCCCCCCTTTACACTACAGCACCCAGACACCCCCTCATACACTACAGCACCCACATAAACTACAGCACCCAGACACCCCTCATACACTACAGCACCCACATACACTACAGCACCCAGACAACCCCACCCATACACTACAGCACCCATACACCCCTCCTCATACACTACAGCACCCATACACCCGTCCTCATACACTACAGCACCCAGACACCCCTCCCATACACTACAGCACCCAGACACCTCACTTATACACTACTGCACCCAGACACCCCGCCATACACTACAGCACCCAGACACCCCCCCTCATACACTACAGCAGCCAGACACCCCTCCTCATACACTAAAGCACCCACATACACCCCTCCTCATACACTACAGCACCCAGACACCCCTCCCGCACCCAGACACCCCCTCATACACTACAGCACCCATACACCCCTCCTCATACACTACAGCACCCAGACACCCCCCTCATACACTAGAGCACCCAGACACCCCCCTCATACACTACAGCAGCCAGACACCCCTCATACACTACAGCACCCATACACCCCTCCTCATACACTACAGCACCCAGACAACCCCACCCATACACTACAGCACCCAGACACTCCCCTCATACACTACAGCACCCAGACACCCCCCTCATACACTACAGCAGCCAGACACCCCCCTCATACACTACAGCACCCAGACACCCCCTCATACACTACAGCACCCAGACACCCCCCTCATACACTACAGCACCCAGACACCCCCCTCATACACTACAGCACCCAGACACCCCCTCATACACTACAGCACCCAGACACTCCTCCCATACACTACAGCACCCAGACACCCCCTCATACACTACAGCACCCAGACACCCCCCTTATACACTACAGCACCCAGACACCCCCCTCATACACTACAGCACCCAGACACCTCCTCATACACTACAGCACCCAGACACCCCCCCATACACTACAGCACCCAGACACCACCCTCATACACTACAGCACCCAGACACCCTCCTCATACACTACAGCACCCAGACACCCCCCTCATACACTACAGCACCCAGACCCCCCCCCATACACTACAGCACCCATACACCCCTCCTCATACACTACAGCACCCAGACACCCCTCCCATACACTACAGCACCCAGACACTCCCCTCATACACTACAGCACCCATACACCCCTCCTCATACACTACAGGACCCAGACACTCCTCCCATACACTACAGCACCCAGACACCTCACTTAAACACTACTGCACCTAGACACCCCGCCATACACTACAGCACCCAGACACCCCCCTCATACACTACAGCACCCAGACACCCCTCCTCATACACTACAGCACCCAGACACCCCTCCCATACACTACAGCACCCAGACACCCCCCTCATACACTACAGCACCCATACACCCCCTCCTCATACACTACAGCACCCAGACACCCCCCTCATACACTACAGCACCCAGACACCCCCTCATACACTACAGCAGCCAGACACTCCTCCCATACACTACAGCACCCAGACACCCCCCTCATACACTACAGCAGCCAGACACCCCTCATACACTACAGCACCCATACACCCCTCCTCATACACTACAGCACCCAGACAACCCCACCCATACACTACAGCACCCAGACACCCCCCTCATACACTACAGCACCCAGACAACCCCCCCCATACACTACAGCACCCAGACACCCCCCTCATACACTACAGCACCCAGACACCCCCCTTATACACTACAGCACCCAGACATCCCCCCATACACTACAGCACCCAGACACCCCCTTCATACACTACAGCACCCAGACACCCACCCTCATACACTACAGCACCCAGACACCCCCCCCTCATACACTACAGCACCCAGACACCCCCTCATACACTACAGCATCCAGACACCCCCCTCATACACTACAGCACCCAGACATCCCCCCATACACTACAGCACCCAGACACCCCCTTCATACACTACAGTACCCAGACACCCCCCCATACACTACTGCACCCACTCTCTTCCATACACTACAACAACCCCCCCTCCCCCCCATACTTTTGAAAATCCAGACATCCCACTCCCTTCACAACTCACCAGTTGTTTTCTGAACATAAACCAGGCCTTCTGGATGCAGTTTGCTGCTCCGTTGCAGTGCCTGCGCACACAGCTCCCACTTCCAGTGCAGAGCAAGCAGCTCCTCGTGTGAGAGAGGGTTGGGGGAGAGGAGGTGGGATGACGGGTATGCAGCTCATCATGTGCCCCAGCCCCTTAGCTGCCTGCAGATCCTGTGGAGTTGCACATACTCCAGAGGGGAGGAGGAGACTCTGTGCCCCATCATAAGTCACACTAGAAGAGCTGGGGGGAGGAGCCGAGGGGAGAGCTGGGCCTTCCAGTAAGTCATGGCTCCTCCCCCTGACGGAAAAGGTCCCTTTGCCAACTTGAATTTAGCATCAACCCTTCCAGTAATGCGCAGGCAGCCAAGACTTGGGAGAGGAGACACGCGGGGAGTGGATGACAGAGAAGAGAGGATCAGACCCTCCTCCTGCTCCAGCCGAGACCTGAGTGAGGTGTGAGTCTGGACACTGGCGGCGGGGGCTCAGCGCTGGCCGCGGCATACAATGAGTCAATGTGACTCATTGTAATGCGGGCGGCTGTGGGCCCCTTCACCCCAGCGGGCCCCAGTGCAATGCACTGGTTGCACCGCTGGTAGTTCCGCCACTGCATGGCAGCATCACTGGATGGCATAGTTGCTGTACTGTAGAGATGGAATAACAGAATGAATGGGGACAATGCAGTGTACTGAGGGGGTAATTCTGAGATGATCGCACGTTAGCAGTTTTTAGCAGCCGTGCAAATGCTAAGCCGCCGCCCTCTGGGAGTGTATTTTAGCTTAGCAGAAGTGCGAACGAAAGGATCGCAGAGCGACTACAAAAAAAAATTGTGCAGTTTCAGAGTAGCTCCAGACCTACTCATAGCTTGCTATCAGCTCAGACTGTTCAGTTACGGATTTGACGTCACAAACACGCCCTGCGTTCTCCCAGCCTCGCCTGCGTTTTTGCTGGCACGCCTGCGTTTTTTCGAACACTCCCTGAAAACGGTCAGTTGACACCCAGAAACGCCCTCTTCCTGTCAATCACTCTGTGGCAAGCAGCGCGTCTGAAAAGCTTCGCTAGACCTTGTGTAAAAATACATCGGCCATTGTAAAAGTACGTCGCGCATGCGCATTGCACCGCATATGCATGCGCAGAAGTGACTTTTTTTGCATCATCGCTGTGCAACGAACATTTTCAGCTAGCGATCAACTCGGAATGACCCCCTGAATTCGGTGAACTGCCTGTCATGTAAGGGGTGGGGCCACATGATAGCACTCAAAACAGGCCCAACAAACACGTTGGCCTACCAGGAATCTTGCTGGTGTGCCCAACGGCCAATCCGCCTCTGGACATTGTTTTGTTTGGAGGTGCAAACATTTTTTGGGATCTGTGGAAATAGAAACTGGATATAGTCAATGGTGACTATAGAGGTTTGGCTTCAGCGCAGTCCAAATTCAAATATGGTAGCCGCACCAACTGCCACCCCAAACGCTGCCAAATATCTCTGACAGTTAATGTGGCTTTCCTATTTTGGAGTGTACTGCAACCTCCTCTTCTGGAGCCGCCATTGGTTATAGTACTCAGCGGTCTATTTACTAAGCCTTGGATGGAGGTAAAGTGGACGGAGATAAAGTACCAGCCAATCAGCTCCTAACTGCTATGTCACAGGCTGGGTTTGAATAATGACAGTTAGGAGCTGGTTGGCTGGTACTTTATCTCCGTCCACTTTACCTCCATCCAAGGTTTAGTAAATAGATCCCTAAGTTAGCAATGCCATTCCTCTAGTGCCAAGTAATTCTTTATCCCCAATGGATTTTTTTTCTCCACAGGTGAGAACTTATGTGATAAAGGGGCAGATTTATTAAAGCTTGGAGAGAGATAAAGTGGAGACAGTAGCGGATCTTGCCACGGGCAAGCAGGACTTTTGCCCGGGGCGCCGCCTTCCGGAGTGCGCAGGGCGCCGCCTTCCGGAGGGCACAGGGCGCCATCCGGAGGGCGCCGCACCAGGGCAAGATCCGCTGCTGCTGTGTGCCCCCCGCTGCCGCTGGGAAGGGAAACTAGACGCTTACGCGTCTAGTTTCCCTTCGTGAAGAGGTCCTTTACTGTGTGGTGCGCGATGACGTCATCGCGCACCGCACAGCAAAGGTCCTCTCCATGAAGGGAACTAGACGTTTCCCTTCGTGGAGAGGACCTTTGCTGTGCGGTGCGCGATGACGTCATAGCGCACCGCACATAATTTCAGTCTGTACAGGGGGCATAAATGACCACGCCCCCTGTACGAAGCCACGCCCCCTAATGCCGCCCGGGGCGCCAGAAGCCCCGGAACCGGCCCTGAGTGGAGAGAGATAACGTACCAACCAATCAGCTCCTAAATGTCATTTTGCAGACTCCCCTTTATCTCTCTCCAAGCGTTAAAAAATCTGCCTTGAAAATCTACATGGATACATCTTCCCCCCAAAAAAACTTTTTGGGATAATACTACTTTAGCACCAAAATTGAAGCATCAACTCCCAGAAACAAAGCAATGAACATTGAAGGTTTTCTGAGAATTGGCATGTGAAGATACAGGGTTCCAGATCACTTGGACATGGTGGTAGATAAAAACCACTGGAGGTTTATTGAACAGAATGGGTGATAAATGGCACATCAGACGTCTGTAATCCAATTTCACATGACAATGTGAATGGCAATGTGTACCCATTCTGGATGCTGGTGTCGGCACTCAGAATAAGGGCAGTATTCCGGCACCGGTATTCTAGCTGCTAGGATACTGACAGCCAGGATCCTGACTGCTTCCCGTTGTAATGGCTCCTGAACAAAATAGCCTGTGGATTGCCCCGGTATTGTATCAAGGGTTAGCCAGAGTACACTAGATGCAGGCAGCGGAGACACTGTTGTCTCAAACGCTGTCAATGCAATGCAGGTAAGCCAGCAATTGAATACCTCATCACCTGCAGGTCACAGCAGATAGTGATGTTCTGTTCTTAGCCTCCGTGCGCCTGGACCAACACAGCATCTTGGAGCGTGTGCCGGATCGAAGTGGCGACATCGGCACACGGGCACACACTCCAAGCTGCAGTGCAGGACTAGGCGCATAGAGGCTAAGGACTGCATGTTATGTGCAGTGTTTATCTATGGTAAATTATTGTATAAGCACCCCCGGGAGGTTCAATATTATTGATTTTACTAAAAGAAATATAATTGATGCACATGTATTGTTTTATGTATTATTAATTGCCACTGTTTCCCCCCCCCCCCCCCTATCTATCAGATTGGTGGAGTCTCTGCAATATCCAGCCCCCACTACCTCCCTCAAGTGTCATCTCTCAGGTGACTCCCTGCTGGGACCGACTCCTGGCTGTTTTGTATAGCTCAGTCACAGTTGGACAATAAGGAGTAAACAAAAGGGACAATGGTACCTTAAATATCTTTACCTTTGAGTGTCCCCTATGGTTTAAGCAAACAAAAGCTCTAATGCTAACAGGAATAACCCAAATACAGAGCAACAGATAACATAACACAAGTGCATGGGTATGGAACTCAAGATCGACGCCAATTAGGTCAACACCCAATAGGTCGACACCCATTGGTCGACAGTGGGTAGGTCGACACTAGAAATAGGTCGACACGGCAATTAGGTCGACAACATGGTCAACATGAAAAAAGATCGACATGAGTTTTGTATGTTTTTTTGGTGTCGTTTTCGCTGTCAAGTGACCTGGAACCCCAATTAGTACACTGCGTCCCTTGCATGGCTTGCTTCACTCGCTATGCTGCAGGCAAGGTTACCGTTCCCAATCGTAGTCCACGTGGATCGTAAAGTATGAAAAAGTCCAACAAAAATGTTTTTTTCCCCCAAAACAACTTATGTCGACCTTTTTGCATGTTGACCTTGTTCAAGTCAACCTAATGGCAGTGTCGACCTATGCACTGTCGACCTAATTAGGTCGACATAATGGGTGTCGACCGAATTGGTGTCGAACTAGAGTCCGGATACCCAAGTACATATATCACCAATATTAAGGCTGTTTCAAACACAGTATGGGAGTGAGCAGCAAAATGCTATGGGACATGGGGATAAAAAGTAAATATTTAACTGGTTTTGTTACATGGCACAAGGGTGAAAACATGTTTGAGTCATTGGCATGCTTCTTCTGCCTTCAGGGAGCAAGTCTTGTTATGAGAAGATTTTGGGTTATGGCTATGATAAGAGCTACAACCATTGGCATAGCTATAAAGGGAGCAAGGTGTGTGGTGCACATGGGCTCCTGGTTCCAAGGGGGCCCACACTGCACCCATAAAATTATACTTACTCCTCTGAAATCTAGAGGCAGCTGGTGCTCTAGAGACAAATCTGCGCAACAGAGATGTCTACAGGGTAGAAGCATAAGTGCCATGTTCCCCGGAACACTGCACATGCTCAGTAGACTCTGGCACTCAGAGTCTCCAGGGCTGCCAGATAGGAGGGTGCCCGCACAGAACCTGCACACATGCCTCTCCTCTCTTAAAATGACCCTGGCTACAATGTTAGAATAATATGATAGCTTCCAATTTCTCTAGATCTGTAATCCTGACTCAAAACTATGTAGTCCAAGAAGGCTGACCATCCCTGGTGTTGTAAGATGAAACATAGGGACTGCAAGTTCAGAGACTAAAGGACATGTGGAAGCTGATATAAATTGTGAGGTTGCTTCAAAAATAGGATTTTGATAACCTACCAGTAAATCCTTTTCTGCTAGTCCGTAGAGGATGCTGGGGACGACATCAAGACCATGGGGTATAGACGGGATCCGCAGGAGACATGGGCACTCTAAAGACTTTTCATTGGGTGCGAACTGGCTCCTCCCTCTATGCCCCTCCTCCAGACCTCAGTTGTAGGAACTGTGCCCAGGGAGACTGACATTTCAAGGAAAGGAATTACTTAATTAGTGGTGAGATATCTACCAACTCACACCCTCAACCATGCCGCACACATGGCATTCAACATAACGCACGCCAACAGGCATGAACCAATTGCAGCAACATGCTGAACTAAAATAACACAACTTGTGTAAGTATAATAACTAAACTGCTGGTAAAATACGCACTGGGACGGGCGCCCAGCATCCTCTACGGACTAGGAGAAAAGGATTTACCGGTAGATTATCAAAATCCTATTTTCTCATACGTCCTAGAGGATGCTGGGGACGACATCAAGACCATGGGGTCTATACCAAAGCTCCAGTACGGGCGGGAGAGTGCGGATGACCCTGCAGCACTGATTGACCAAACTTGAGGTCCTCATCGGCCAAGGTGTCAAACTTGTAGAACTTAGCAAATGTGTTTGACCCTGACCAAGTAGCTGCTCGGCAAAGTTGTAATGCCGAGACCCCCCGGGCAGCCGCCCAGGATGAGCCCACCTTCCTAGTGGAGTGGGCCTTTACCGAAGTCGGTAACGGCAATCCAGCCGTAGTATGAGCTTGCTGAATCGTATTTCTAATCCAACGTGCAATAGTCTGCTTGGAAGCAGGACCGCCAATCTTGTTGTGAGCATACAGGAGAAACAGAGCCTCTGTTTTCCGTATACGTGCAGTTCTAGCGACATAGATTCAAAGCTCTAACCACATCTAGAGATTTTGAATCAGTGAATGTGTCAGTAACTACTGGCACTACAATAGGTTGGTTTATGTGGAAAGATGAAACCACCTTCGGAAGAAAATGTTAACGAGTCCTCAACTCTGCCCTATCTTCATGGAAGATCAGGTAAGGGCTCTTGTGAGACAAGGCCCCCAATTCAGACACCCGCCTTGCGGATGCCAAAGCCAAAAGCATCACCACTTTCCAAGTGAGAAACTTCAACTCTATCTTTTGTAGAGGCTCAAACCAATCCGATTGAAGGAACTGCAATACCACGTTAAGGTCCCATGGTGCCACTGGAGGCACGAATGGAGGCTGGATGTGCAGAACCCCTTTCACAAAGGTCTGAACCTCTGGAAGAGAGGCCAATTGTTTCTGGAAGAACACTGACAAGGCCGAAATCTGGACCTTGATTGATGCCAATCGGAGGCCCGCCTCCACACCATCCTGCAAAAAATGGAGAAAGCGTCCTAAATGAAACTCTTCCGTAGGAGCTTTCTTGGATTCACACCAAGATACATATTTTCTCCAAATACGGTGGTAATGTTTCGACGTTACTCCCTTTCTGGCCTGAATAAGGGTGGGGATGACCTCCTCAGGAATACCCTTCCTGGCTAGGATACGGCGCTCAACAGCCATGCCGTCAAACATAGCCGCGGTAAGTCTTGGTACACACACGGCCCCTGCTGTAGCAGGTCCTCTCGAGGAGGAAGAGGCCGAGGATCTCCTATGAGTAACTGCTGAAGATCTGGGTACCAAGCCCTCCTTGGCCAGTCTGGGGCAATGAAGATTGCTCGAACCCTTGTTTTTCTTATGATCCTGAGTACTTTTGGGATCAGCGGAAGTGGAGGGAAGACATACACTGACGGAAACACCCACTGGGTCACTGCTACTGCTGGAGGGTCTCTCGACCTGGAACAGTATCTCTGAAGCTTCTTGTTGACACGAGACGCCATCATGTCTATTTGAGGAACTCCCCAAAGACTTGTCACCTCTGCGAAGACTTCTTGGTGGAGGCCCCACTCTTCTGGATGGAGATCATGTCTGCTGAGGAAGTCTGCTTCCCAGTTGTCTACTCCCGGAATGAATATTGCCGACAGAGCTTGTAGATGTTTTTCTGCCCAGCGGAGGATTTTTGTCGCCTCTGCCATTGCCGCTCTGCTTTTTGTTCCACCCTGCCTGTTTATGTATGCGACTGCTGTTACATTGCCCGCCTGTATCTGCACGGGACGGTCTTGAAGAAGATGTACCGCTTGTTGAAGGCCGTTGTAATGGCTCTTAGCTCCAGAACGTTTATGTGAAGGCAGGCTTCCTGTTGTGATGAACGTCCCTGGAAGTTTTCTCCCTGAGAGACTGCTCCCCAGCCTCGGAGACTTGCATCCGTGGTTACCAGGACCCAGTCTTGAATCCCGAACCTGCATCCCTCTAGTAGGTGAGAGCTGTGTAACCACCACAGGAGCGAAATCCTGGTTTTTGACGACAGGATTATCTTTCTGTGCATGTGTAGGTGTGACCCCGACCACTTGACCAACAGGTCCCACTGGAATACTCTGGCATGGAACCTGCCAAACTGTATGGCCTCGTAGGCTGCCACCATCTTCCCCAACAACCGAATGCACTGATGGATCGACACATTTGATGGTTTCAATATCTGTTTTACCATTTTCTGGATTTCCAGAGCCTTTTCCAGCGGAAGAAATACTCTCTGAACTTCTGTGTCCAGAATCATGTCGTCGGTTCCAACTGTGACTTTGGGTAATTTATGATCCACCCGTGTTGTTGGAGTATTGACAGAGAGAGTGATATGTGATATGATACTGCTCCCTGGATCTCGCCTTTATCAGGAGGTCGTCCAGATAAGGAATTATATTGACTCCTTTCTGACGAAGGAGAACCATCATCTCCGCCATCACCTTGGTGAATACCCTCGGCGCCGTGGAGAGACCAAAAGGTAACGTCTGGAATTGGTAATGGCAATCCTGAACCGCGAATCTCAGATAAACCTGGAGAGGAGGATAAATGGGAACATGCAGATAAGCATCCTTTATGTCCACCGACACCAAGTAGTCCCCCTCCTCCAGACTGGCAATCACTGCCCGAAGTGATTCCATCTTGAACTTGAACCTTTTTAGGTAACCATTCAGATCCTTTAGATTTAGGATCGGTCTTACCGAGCCGTCCGGCTTCGAAAACACAAAGAGGCTTGAATAAAAACCCCTCCCTTGTTTTGGATTGCCGCTGTTACTGCTTCGCTTTCTGACAGAGAAACTGGCAAAGTTGATTTGAAAAATTGTCATGGGGGAACGTCTTGAAACTCCAGCCTGTACCCCTGGGATACTATTTGCAACACCCAGGGATCCAGGCCAGACAGAATCCAATCCTGGCTGAAGAGTCTGAGACATGCCCCCACCCGAGCGGACTCCCGCAAGGGAGCTCCAGCGTCATGCTGGGGATTTTGGCAGAAGCAGGGGTTGACTTCTGCTCTTGGGAACCTGGAGCCGCTGTGGGCTTCTTTCCCCTTCCCCTTACCCTACCTGCAAAGAAGGGGGAACCTCTCGTCTTTTTGTATTTATTGGGCCGAAAGGACTGCATTTGCGGGTGATAGGTCTTTTTTGCCGGTGCAGGCGCAGAGGGCAAAAATGTCGACTTACCTGCGGTAGCCGCCGAGACTAACGCATCCAGGCCATCGCCAAATAAGGCCTCACCTTTATATGGGATAGCCTCCATGTTTCTTTTGGAATCTGCATCCACGTTCCACTGGCGAATCCACAACGCCCGCCTAGCCGATACTGCCATGGTAGCGGCCTGTGAACTCAAGAGTCCAATATCCTTCATTGCTTCCAGCATGTAGGTGGCAGAGTCCTTGATATTCCCTAACTTAAGGAGTATCTCATCTTTATCAATCGTGTCAATTTCTGATGGCACGCTTTCTGACCATTTTTCAATAGCGCGACTCACCCATGCGCAGGCAATAGTGGGCCTAATCAGTGTACCATTGGTAACATAAATGGATTTCAATGTCGTTTCCATTTTGCGGCCTGCCGGCTCCTTAAGAGAAGCCGTGCCAGGAGCAGGGAGAATTACCTTCTTTGTCAACCTGGAAAGTGCACTGTCTAACACAGGGGGTGACTCCCACTTTTTCCTTTCCTCAGCCGGGAAAGGGTAAGCTATGTGAATCCTTTTGGGAATATGAAATCTTTTATCAGGATTCACCCACATCCCTTCAAACAGAGCATTTAGTTCGTGTGAAGGGGGGGAACGTGACTTTGGACTTCTTTTCCTTACATAAATACGCCTTCTCCTGAGGTACAGGAGTGGTTTCTGTAACCTCCAACACGTCCCTTATAGCCACAACCATATATTGTATATTTTTTTGCCAATTTTTGATCTATCTCTCTGGATTCACTATCGTCGACACAAGAGTTAGAATCCGTGTCGGTATCAGTGTTTACAACATTTCCAAATGGTCTCTTATGTGACCCAGAGGGGCCGCCCGCATAAGGAATAACAGCATCCTGAAAAATCACATCTTCCACAGATTTTCTCCAGCATGCAGCCTTAAGCCCAGTACCCACGGGCCGATTAAGGAGAGATGTGTGCTGAGCGAACCGCTCAGCACACATCTCTCCTGCCGCTCAGCACAGCGCGATCTGTGCTGAGCGTGCGGGGGGAGCCGCTCACTTCACCCAGCGGGTGAAGTGAGCGACCCGCTAGATTGGCCTGCATGCAGGCCAATCTAGCAGCAGCGATAGCGATGTGCGGGGCCGCGCATCGCTATCGCTGAGGGGGCTACACACGGAGCGATCATGCTGATATTCTAAGCAATCTAGTCAGATTGCTTAGAATATCGCTCCGTGAGTACCCCCCTTTAGATTCAGACTTATCTAATCTACGGTTAATCAGATGCATACTGTCACGTATCTCTTTCACCCATGCAGGCTCTTGGTGTGCCGGTAGCGCCACCACATTACAACTCTGTGTCCCTAAAATGGCTTCCTCCGGGGAGGAACTCCCTGCCTCAGACATGCCTCACACGTGTACAGCACACCAACAGACACACTGGGACTTATTTTGGGGACAGACCCACAGTAAAATCTGTCAGAGGGACACAGGATAGGAGCAGCCAGTTCACAATCCCAGCACCAGTATTTCCTGTGAACACAGTATGTCCACAGCCTAACAGCGCTTTTTAAATAGTAATATACACTATCAAATGCACCACAATCGCTTTGTGCCCCCCCTTAATAGCACCCTGTACTTGTCAGAAGTGGCAGAGAGGACCAGCGTGTTCTCCTCAGCCTGAGGAGAGAGAGAGAAAATGGCGTTGAGTAGTGTACTGGCTGCCTGAGGAAGAAGCTCCGCCCCTGCAATGGCGCGCCCTTACACTCATACAAACACTGTAATATTTATACTGGCGGGGGTAGGGCTGTGCCAGCAGCAACTTATGCCCCCTTTTAGCCAGTTTGAGGTATTTTTCTTGCTGCCCAGGGCGCCCCCCCGCGCCCTGCAGTGCCTGTGTGTGTGGGCAGCAATGGCGTGCTGCGCTCCCGCCAGCCGCGCCACACCTCAGCCGTCACTTACTTGATAGAAGATCATTCTTCTTATACTCACCTTTCTTCTGACTTCTGGCTCTGTGAGGGGGGTGACGGCGTGCTGTGGGAGTGAGCATCTAGACACGGCTAGCGTTCAGTTCCCTTCAGGAGCTAATGGTGTCCTGTCAGCCAGTAGCAGAGCCATAAAACTCTGAGGAGGTTGGTTCTGCTTCTGCCCCCTCAGTCCCACGAAGCAGGGAGTCTGATGCCAGCAGATCTCCCTGAAAATAAAAAACCTAACATAAGTCTTTTCAGAGAAACTCAGTAGAGCTCCTCAGAGTACATCCAGTCGACCTGGGCACATTTCTAAAACTGAGGTCTGGAGGAGGGGCATAGAGGGAGGAGCCAGTTCACACCCAATGAAAAGTCTTTAGAGTGCCCATGTCTCCTGCGGATCCCGTCTATACCCCATGGTGTTGATGTCGTCCCCAGCATCCTCTAGGACGTATGAGAAAAGACTTTAAGGATGCTTTAGGCATACCTCCCAACATTGTGAGCGGCTGGACGGGACTCTTGTGTGCCAAAGTTGTGGGCACCCAAAAGGGGGCACGGCCACAGCAAAAGGGGCGTGGCTTTGCAGGAATAACGCATTTCATCGCTCTGGGGGGATGTCCATCGCTCTGTGAGCTCCTGCCCATGTTCCCAGCCCCTCTGTCTCCCATGAATAGACGCTGTGTGCATATTCTGCAGAGTAGTGAGAGGAGCCTCCTGACGCCAACCCCCCCCCCTCCCCTCTGCGGGACACTGCGTCCCACAGGACTGTCCCATGAAAATCAGAACAGTTGGGAAGTATGCTTTAGGATTTGAATAGTGAAAATAAAAATGGATTAAAACTTTTAGGGAGTCAAAGGCACTTAAGACACATTGGGGGGAAACAGCTTCAAAAGAGGGTGGCAAATAGAGGCAGCCAGAAGAATTACACTATTAATGGAATATATAACAAATGCACAAATAAAATACAAATACACAGTGCATTCCAGTGACCACCATACAATAAGCAAAACATCCCACTGACCCCCATACAGTACACAAAGTAACTGCCATAGAGTAAACTGTGCATTCGCAAGAATGAAGTTAGACAAATTCTGCTTGTCCTCTCCTATACTGTAGTTTACAAACTGTCAAGTGAGCTTGCACCTTGAAATGCACTTGGTGGTATATAACCGCACTTGTGGACATAAAAAAGTACTGTGTATCTGCAATTTTGTGGTTTATAAACAACCATTAAATTCTAATAACAAAATGGCCACAAGGTGTCAGTGTTTAACAATAAACACAAAAAGAAAATTCGTTTGCAAGTGAATTATAGCACTATGGGGGTCATTCCGAGTTGATCGCACGTGCGATCAACTAGACACCACCTATGGGGGAGTGCATTTCTGCATAGCAGGGCTGCGAACGCTTGTGCAGCCCTGTCAATCTTCTTGCGGTCGCCGTTGCGACTGCTTTCTTCGCTATCGGCATCGCTGCCTGGTGACGGCCGTCGCCGAGCAACGACGTGCCTGCATAATGCGCCGGCCATGCATGCGCAGTTCCGACCTGAATGCACGGCTGTGAAGACGCGCAGCAAGCGATCGGGTCGGAATGACTCCCATTGAATCAAAACAACCTGCAATAACTGGAATAACAGTTTATTTAACAGTTTAATAACCGCTCTGTTTAATAAACACCAATGTAGCATATTCAAGTCACTGCATTTATTGTTGATCAGAACTGGAGTTTTCAACAGAAATAAGGCTCGCCATTGCATTGCTGTATGCATCATAGGGGTTTCCACCGCACTGCATGGGGGAATCTATTAAGTATCATAACTGAAATAAAATTTCATTATTAAAATTATTCAAATGTTTATAAGAAGTGTCTGTGTATTTGTGTCTTATTTTCACATATAAACGACTTGCCTACTCTTCCGGAAAGACTCCTGAAAATCGAGTGGCACTCCCGCCCCCGGGAAAAGTGGTCAAGTCTCTTGCATCCTGCTCCCCAAACTCTACCAGCTTACCGACACCCCACCTCGGTGGCATCCTGTCACACAGGGCCGGATTAACAATGGGGCGGATGGAGCTGCAGCTCCAGGCCTCCCCATTAAAATACGTCCACAGTTTTTGCAGAACTGCTGCTGTAGATAGGAAAAAAAAATTTCCTACTACAGCAGCCTGACACTAGCCGTCTGAGTACCCGCACCGCCCCTCCTCCCCAGCCGCGACCTCCCTTCCCCCCCTCCCATGGTACTCACATTGATCGAATGTCACGGCCATCAACTATATGTGGCAGCGCAATGAAAGCATTCGCTAGCCCTGGCCTCCCTGCAGATGCAAAAATGTCAGGACCTACCCCGCCACGCGCCACCACTGCGCCCTGAAGGAAGCAGGAGGCACCGCAAGTGACAACTAGCAGACAGCTCCCTGAAGGCGGCCAGAGACCGGGTGTCCTCCTGAGTTGAGGTGAGGGGTCAATCGTGCTACAGTAGCTGCCTAGCTGTTGCGCTGCTGATAATAATAACTGAAGTACTGACTTTCAATATATGGTTTTATATATATATATATATATATATATATATTTATTATCCTTTATTTATATGGTGCCACAAGGGTTCCGCAGCGCCCAATTACAGAGTACATAAATAATCAAACAGGAAAACAGCAACTTACAGTTGATGACAGTATAGGACAAGTACAGGGTAAATAAACATAGCTACATCAGCAGATGACACTGGAATAAGTATCAGGTGGCAGAAGACTGCTGGATTTGGTGCAGTTGAAGATCATTAAAGTAAGAAAAAGGATAAGCACATGAGGGAAGAGGGCCCTACTCATGAGAACTTACATTCTAAATGGGAGGGGTAGACAGACAGGGGTGACACAGACGGGGTACATAGAGAGCGTGGAACAGAGGGTTAGGGTGAGATTTGGCTGGGTTTGGTGAAGAAGTGGGTCTTGAGAGCCCGTTTGAAGTTTTGTAGAGAGGTGGAGAGTCTGAGGGGGAGAGGTAGGGAATTCCAGAGAAATGGAGCAGCACGTGAAAAATCTTGGAGGTAGGAGTGGGAGGAAGTAATCAGTAGGCAGGAGAGTCGACATGCATTAACAGAGCGAAGAGGACGGGTGGGAGTGTAAATGGAGATAAGGTCAGAGATTTAGATGGGAGAGGAGTGGGTGAGGGCTTTGTAAGTGAGTGTGAGAAGCTTGAAATGGATTCTAAAAGGGAAGGGGAGCCAGTGAAGGGCTTGTAGGAGAGGAGAGGTGGACATAGTGCGCTTGGCGAGGAAAATGACCCGGACAGCAGCATTGAGGATAGATTGGAGTGGAGAGAGGTATTTGTCAGGAATGCCAGTCAGGAGGAGATTACAGTAGTCCAGTATGGAGATGACCAGTGAGTGGATAAGAGTCTTAGGGGTATATTCAATTGAAGTCGGATCCATTCTGACTTTCATTTGTCGGAATGGATCCGACCTGGGCTATTCAATGACATCTCAATTCGACTTTAAAAAAAGTTGAACTGAGATGCGGGAGGGAAGACGGGGGAGAGCGGCAGGCAGACAGGGGAGAGCGGCAGGCAGACAGGGGAGAGCAGCGCTACAGCAGCAGCTATATAGCAGCTGCTGTAGCGCTGCTCTCCCCTGTCTGCCCGCGGATCTCCCCCCCCCATCACTCTGCCTCTCCCCGTCCCTCCTCTCCCCATCCCTGCTTCACAGCCGCCTCTCACGGCAGCGTCCATCCGGCTACAGCAAGCAAGGTCTCGCTTGCTGGAACCGGGTGGATGCTGCTGTGAGCAGCGGCTGTGACATCCTCCGGCTACGCTGCTCTGCCCGTCCCCAGTGCGGCTCTGCCCGTCTGCGGCGCTGCTCTCTCCATCTCCGGCGCTGCTCTCCCCATCTCACTTCGACTTTTTTTAAAGTCGAATTGATATGGTCGAAAAGGGGGCCAAAACCGACACAAGTACGTGAATCGGCAGCTATTCCGCCGATCCACGTGCTTTTCGACAAGTCGATTTCCTCGACTTGTCGAAAAATTTGGGGTTAGATTGAATAGGTTGGAACCCCTTCCGACCTAAAAAAGTAGAAAACTGACGTCTTTTCAACAGACGGCAGCTTTCGACTGCAATTGAATATATCCCTCAGTAGCGTCCTGGGTGAGAAAGGGTCTGATCCTGGAAATATTTTTTAGATGAAAACGGCAGGTTTGCGAGAGGTGCTAAATGTGTGGTTTGAAGTAGAGGGAGGAGTCAAGGATTACTCCAAGACAGCGCACTTGGGGGCTAGAGCCTAGAGGAGATAGTAAACCATCAATAGCTAATGAGAATGTAGGAGGTGAGGTTATGCAGGAGGGAGGGAAGATGATCAGCTCGGTCTTAGACATGTTAAATTTAAGAAAGCGCTGGGACTTCCAAACAGAGATAGCAGAGAGGCAGTTGGTTCTGCTTCTGCCCCCTCAGTCCCACGAAGCAGGGAGTCTGATGCCATCTCCCTGAAAATAAAAAACATAACATAAGTCTTTTCAGAGAAACTCAGTAGAGCTCCTCAGAGTGCATTCAGTCGACCTGGGCACATTTCTAAAACTGAGTTCTGGAGGAGGGGCATAGAGGGAGGAGCCAGTTCGCACCCAATGAAAAGTCTTTAGAGTGCCCATGTCTCCTGCGGATCCCGTCTATACCCCATGGTGTTGATGTCGTCCCCAGCATCCTCTAGGACGTATGAGAAAAGACTTTAAGGATGCTTTAGGCATACCTACCAACATTGTGAGCGGCTGGACGGGACTCTTGTGTGCCAAAGTTGTGGGCACAGCAAAAGGGGCGTGGCTTTGCAGGAATAACGCATTTCATCGCTGTGGGGGGGATGTCCAGCACTCTGTGAGCTCCTGCCCATGTCCCCAGCCCCTCTGTCTCCCATGAATAGACGCTGTGTGCATGTTCTGCAGAGTAGTGAGAGGAGCCTCCCGACTCCAACCCCCCCCCCCCCCCCTCTCCTCTGCGGGACACTGCGTCCCACGAAAAATAAGATTTTACTCACCGGTAAATCTATTTCTCGTAGTCCGTAGTGGATGCTGGGACTCCGTAAGGACCATGGGGGATAGCGGCTCAGCAGGAGACTGGGCACAACTAAGAAAGCTTTAGGACTACCTGGTGTGCACTGGCTCCTCCCACAATGACCCTCCTCCAGACCTCAGTTAGAATCTTGTGCCGGCAAAGCTGGATGCACACTAGGGGCTCTCCTGAGCTCCTAGAGAGAAAGTATATTTTAGGTTTTTTATTTTACAGTGAGATCTGCTGGCAACAGACTCACTGCAGCGAGGGACTAAGGGGAGAAGAAGCGAACCTACCTAACTGGTGGTAGCTTGGGCTTCTTAGGCTACTGGACACCATTAGCTCCAGAGGGATCGACCGCATGGAACCGGCCATTGATGTTCGGTCCCGGAGCCGCGCCGCCGGCCCCCTTACAGAGCCAGAAGCAAGAAGTGATCCGGAAAATCGGCGGCAGAAGACTCCTGTCTTCAACAAGGTAGCGCACAGCACTGCAGCTGTGCGCCATTGCTCCTCATGCACACCTCACACTCCGGTCACTGATGGGTGCAGGGCGCTGGGGGGGGGGGGCGCCCTGAGCAGCAATATAAACACCTTGCCTGGCAAAATAATCACAATATATAGTCCCAGAGGCTATATATGTGATAAATACCCCTGCCAGAATCCATAAAAAAGCGGGAGAAAAGTCAGCCGAAAAAGGGGCGGGGCTATCTCCCTCAGCACACTGGCGCCATTTTCTCTTCACAGTGCAGCTGGAAGACAGCTCCCCAGGCTCTCCCCTGTAGTTTTCAGGCTCAAAGGGTTAAAAAGAGAGGGGGGGGGGGGCACTAAATTTAGGCGCAATATTGTGTATACAAGCAGCTATTGGGGGAAATTCACTCAGTTATAGTGTTAATCCCTACATTATATAGCGCTCTGGTGTGTGCTGGCATACTCTCTCTCTGTCTCCCCAAAGGGCTTTGTGGGGTCCTGTCCTCAGTCAGAGCATTCCCTGTGTGTGTGCGGTGTGTCGGTACGGCTGTGTCGACATGTTTGATGAGGAGGCTTATGTGGAGGCGGAGACGGGACTGTCCCATGAAAATCAGAACAGTTGGGAAGTATGCTTTAGGATTTGAATAGTGAAAATAAAAATGGATTAAAACTTTTAGGGAGTCAGAGGCACTTAAGACACATTGGGGGGAAACAGCTTCAAAAGAGGGTGGCAAATAGAGGCAGCCAGAAGAATTACACTATTAATGGAATATATAACAAATGCACAAATAAAATACAAATACACAGTGCATTCCAGTGACCACCATACAATAAGCAAAACATCCCACTGACCCCCATACAGTACACAAAGTAACTGCCATAGAGTAAACTGTGCATTCGCAAGAATGAAGTTAGACAAATTCTGCTTGTCCTCTCCTATACTGTAGTTTACAAACTGTCAAGTGAGCTTGCACCTTGAAATGCACTTGGTGGTATATAACCGCACTTGTGGACATAAAAAAGTACTGTGTATCTGCAATTTTGTGGTTTATAAACAACCATTAAATTCTAATAACAAAATGGCCACAAGGTGTCAGTGTTTAACAATAAACACAAAAAGAAAATTAGTTTGCAAGTGAATTATAGAACTATGGGAGTCATTCCGAGTTGATCGCACGTAGCAACTTTTTGCTGCCCGTGCGATCAACTAGACACCACCTATGGGGGAGTGCATTTCTGCATAGCAGGGCTGCGAACGCTTGTGCAGCCCTGTCAATCTTCTTGCGGTCGCCGATGCGACCGCTTTCTTCGCTAGCGGCACCGCTGCCTGGTGACGGCCGTCGCCGAGCAACGACGTGCCTGCATAATGCGCCGGCCATGCATGTGCAGTTCCGACCTGAACGCACAGCTGTGAAGACGCGCAGCAAGCGATCGGGTCGTAATGACTCCCATTGAATCAAAACAACCTGCAATAACTGGAGTAACAGTTTATTTAACAGTTTAATAACCGCTCTGTTTAATAAACACCAATGTAGCATATTCAAGTCACTGCATTTATTGTTGATCAGAACTGGAGTTTTCAACAGAAATAAGGCTCGCCATTGCATTGCTGTATGCATCATAGGGGTTTCCACCGCACTGCATGGGGGAATCTATTAAGTATCATAACTGAAATAAAATTTCATTATTAAAATTATTCAAATGTTTATAAGAAGTGTCTGTGTATTTGTGTCTTATTTTCACATATAAACGACTTGCCTACTCTTCCGGAAAGACTCCTGAAAATCGAGTGGCACTCCCGCCCCCGGGAAAAGTGGTCAAGTCTCTTGCATCCTGCTCCCCAGGCTCTACCAGCTTACCGACACCCCACCTTGGTGGCATCCTGTCACACAGGGCCGGATTAACAATGGGGCGGATGGAGCTGCAGCTCCAGACCTCCCCATTAAAATACGTCCACAGTTTCTGCAGAACCTCTCCCCATCCCTGCTTCACAGCCGCCGCTCACGGCAGCGTCCACCCGGCTACAGCAAGCGAGGTCTCGCTTGTTGGAACCGGGTGGATGCTGCTGTGAGCGGCGGCTGTGACATCCTCCGGCTACGCTGCTCTGCCCGTCCCCAGTGTGGCTCTGCCCGTCTGCGGCGCTGCTCTCTCCATCTCCGGCGCTGCTCTCCCCATCTCACTTCGACTTTTTTTAAAGTCGAATTGATATGGTCGAAAAGGGGGCCAAAACCGACACAAGTACGTGGATCGGCAGCTATTCCGCCGATCCACGTGCTTTTCGACAAGTCGAATTCCTCGACTTGTCGAAAAATTTGGGGTTAGATTGAATAGGTTGGAACCCCTTCCGGCCTAAAAAAGTAGAAAACTGACGTCTTTTCAACAGACGGCAGCTTTCGACTGCAATTGAATATATCCCTCAGTAGCGTCCTGGGTGAGAAAGGGTCTGATCCTGGAAATATTTTTTAGATGAAAACGGCAGGTTTGCGAGAGGTGCTAAATGTGCGGTTTGAAGTAGAGGGAGAAGTCAAGGATTACTCCAAGACAGCGCACTTGGGGGCTAGAGCCTAGAGGAGATAGTAAACCATCAATAGATAATGAGAATGTAGGAGGTGAGGTTATGCAGGAGGGAGGGAAGATGATCAGCTCGGTCTTAGACATGTTAAATTTAAGAAAGCGCTGGGACTTCCAAACAGAGATAGCAGAGAGGCAGTTGGAGATACGAGTGAGGAGAGCAGGGGAGAGATCTGGAGAGGAAAGATAGATTTAAGTGTCATCAGCATGGAGATGATATTGGAAACCAAAAGAACTAATGAGCTTAACTAGTGAGGACGTATAGAGAGAGAAAAGTAGAGGACCAAGGACAGGGGAGGGGAAACACTAGACGACGTTGCTCATAGAGCGACGTCTTCTATTGTGTATGGACCTTTACTCGCTTTTTTGCTTTGCTTTAGTTAAGATTTAGTCAGTGCATCTCAGTTTTTTCATTTTAGTCTAATTTTAGATGAATTAATAAACTGTAGTCGAAATAAACTGTAGTCGACGAATACCTTTAGTCAAAATTTTCATTGTCACAATTAACACTGCTCATACAAAAGCCATCTCACAATGGCACAGAACTACAGTATGAAGGATGACACAACAGTAAGTTAACCATTACCACTCAAGGCAAGTATTCAGAGGTGGATTTAGACCTCATGGGGTCTAAATCCACAAGACACGGATTTGGGGCCCCTCCAAATCAGCCATCACCTGAATGAATCCACACACACACACACACACACGTCCCATGTGAAGCCACACCCCCTTTCAACAGACCTCACCCCCTTTTCGGCACCACGCGGCTTTGTCGTGCGTGAAGTCCCGAGTTGAAGCCTCCAAATGTTGGGAGGTATGCAGTCAGGGCCAGTGGCGTGCGGTGAGGTCAGTGGCTGGTGAGGCACTACAGCCATAATGTCCGCTGGATTCCTGCCGATGACCCCTACCGCCGCTGAGCCAATGCCCGCTACTGCCTCTGAGCCGATGTCCGGTGCCACCGCCAATGGCTTACAAACTCGCCCACCATCAACTGACCCAGCCTTCTGCCACTAATTTGCATCTCAGTCTGATGCCGCCAATGCCCGCTGCCTGCCTGCTCATCATACTTGTGATATATTGTACATTTTTATAGAAAAAATAATAATAATTAATGTTTGGGACTGGGAAGGGAGTGGGAGGAGGACATAAATGCAATTTTGTTGTCCAGGGCTTCCATTAACTTAATGGAGAAGAGTCTGAATGGGTTAAAAAAAAATGCGTGGGGTCCCCCTCCTAAGTATAACCAGCCTCGGGCTCTTTGAGCCAGTCCTGGTTGTTTAAATACTGGGGAAAAAATTGGACAGGGGTTCCCCATATTTAGACAACCAGCACCGGGCTCTTAGTCCGGTCCTGGTTCCAAAAATACGGGGGACAAAAGATGTAGGGGTCCCCCGTATTTTAAAAACTAGCACCGGGCTCCACTAGCCAGAGAGATAATGCCACTTTTATGCAGGTCCCTGCGGCCGTGGCATTACCCCCCCAACTAGTCACCTCTGGCCGGGGTTTCCTGGATGAGTGGGGACCTCTTAAATCAAGGGGTCCCCCCCCTCCAGGCACCCAAGGGCCAGGGGTGAAGCCCGAGGCTGTCCCCAGCACCCCTGGGTGGTGGGTGCCAGGCTGATAGCCATGTGTGTGAAAAAAGAATATTGTTTTTTGTTGTGGAACTACAAGGCCCAGCAAGCCTCCCCCGCTTGCTGGTACTTGGAGAACCTCAAGTACCAGCATGCGGGGAAATAACGGGCTCGCTGGTACCTGTAGTTCTACAACAACAAAAATACTCGAGTAAAAACACAACACACACACCGTGAAAGTAAAATTTTATTATAACACACTTACACACTCACACATACTTACCTACATCCCACGCCGGTCACGTCCACTTGTCCAGTAGAATCCAATAGGGGCACCTGTAAAAATGAGAGAGATGACTTACCTACATCCCACGCCGGTCACGTCCACTTGTCCAGTAGAATCCAATAGGGCCGGTACCTGTAAAAATGAACATTAAACTTACACATCCACAGGGGAGAGAGAGAGACATCTGAGACAGCATAGATCAGATCACAGAAGACGAATGACATCAGAGGAGGGAGAGAAGACGAATGACATCAGAGGAGGAACACGGGAGGGACGGGGAGAGGAGAGAGAGAGCATGTGATATGTTGATGTAACATGTATACATCAAATACCGCTAAAAATTTATAAATGCAGCATAACCCAGTAATTAGTCCAACATGATGCACAGAAAACTAGTTTTAGAAAGGAATAAATAGCTTTAACTAATCATTTACCTCCCTTCACCTAAAAGCCACTGTTCAAGAAAATAAACAGTGTGTTAATCTAACCTGCTGCTGCTGGAGCTCGGAGCCGCGGAGAAGGACGGTGGGAGAGCCGCACAGATTGCAGTGGCTGTCAGGTGAGCAGGACGGGAGGACACCGCTGCTGACTGTGCGGGAGCCGGCGGAGGAGGACGGTGGGAGAGCCGCACGGATTGCAGTGGCTGTCAGGTGAGCAGGACGGGAGGACACCGCTGCTGACTGTGCGGGAGCCGGCGGAGGAGGACGGTGGGAGAGCCGCACGGATTGCAGTGGCTGTCAGGTGAGCAGGACGGGAGGACACCGCTGCTGACTGTGCGGGAGCCGGCGGAGGAGGACGGGGGGGGGGGGGGGAGCCGCACACACTGAAGGCCCACCGCTGCTCACAGCTACCTCCAAGGCACTCACCCCTGGTACCCGCTACCTCCAGCGCCACATGTGGGTGATTGGACTAGCGGATCCAGCCCTGGATCCGCTATCCAATCACAGGTGCCTCGCTGACATGGGGGTGGTGTCCATATATTTTTTAATGGGCTTTTACAGCCCAGTGCTTGGCCCCGACCCCCGCTCTGTCCCCGATCCCATTATCCACGGGAGGCACTGCTATCAGTGCCTCCCAAAGTACTTTAGGGACCTAAAATTATTAGAATAAAATAAAGAAGATACTTATGACACAGAATATGTGTCATAAGTATCTTCTTTTTATTATTTTAATAATTAATCACAGGGGAGGCACTGCCTCCCCTGACTGCACGTCCCTGGTCAGGGCCCCGCAGAGACCTCACAGACAGCAGGAGCTGCTGCACCATGTCATGGAATGCCTGTGGAGATTGTGAATGGCAGGCGCATGTGGGCGGGTCAGCAGTTACCACACCCGCACCAGGAGCAATGTGGTAGGCTCACCGGGTGAACCACAGCAGACAACATTTGAGTCATCGGGGAGGGGATTGGCAGCAAAATGCCAGGGAAGTAGGTGGCGGGGAGCACCAGCAGTCCCAGTGCTGCGCAGGAAGAAGGCTGCAGTCTCAGTCCAGGGAGGGCAAACTGACCACGTATTGTAAACACAGCACAGTGAAGTGCGCTGGAGGTGGAGCAGGCACCCAGCAGCTGTCACACTCTCATAGGTGCGCTGACAATCTGCTGGGGCCTGTAAAAATGCAGTTGATTAAAGAGCTCTGTCAGCTGTCCGGGACCCCTGGGACCCACTGATCCCTAAACAGCCACTTTGGTCGCAAAGTGGTAAATTCGCTACTGGTGATAACTATGCATAATAACTCATTTATTTTTTTTGCTGCATTAAGTGGTGATAAAAATTTACACCTATATGAATAAATAGGCTCCAAAATTGATCATGTTCTACTTCCGTAAGTTTTATTCCTTTATTTCACATAGAAAAGAAATAAAATCACCTTAAAATAGTGTATTTCCAGTATACAAATCTGAAACAGAAGATTTGTCTGTCTGAGTCCAAATTTAATAAAATGCTGCTAAACATATATGTGAAACCTCCACCTGGCGAATGCCCTGTGCCTCAATGGTGCTGCTTTAGTTGCCATGCTATTGAATACATCCAAGCTGTTCCTGGATAAACTGGCAGTGGGCAGTCAATACTTAATTAACTAAATAAATATACACAAATTATAAATCATATCGACGGCAGGCATAATCTAACCAACTGTCAGATTGTTGGGTCCCTGGGCCAGCTCATTGGAATTGGGCTCTAGTAAAACATTTTAGTCCAGTTTTTATAATGCTATGGAGACAACAATAAATGAATTTTTTTATTAGGTAAACAAAAGCAAAAGTAGAGTTGCCAGTATTTTTCCTACATGCCAAAGACATATATCCAATTGCACCCTTATACTGCAACATGATTTGCTCCAGTGCAAATTTGCTCTTTTTAAGTTTTTATGCTTCAAAAATGCAATAAGGGCAAATTATTTAATCGTCTTTCATCCCATTAAATATTTTGTACTGCAACTACTACATAAGGTATATGGGGTGTAATTCCAAGTTGATCGCAGCAGGATTTTTGTTAGCAGTTGGGCAAAACCATGTGCACTGCAGGGGAGGCAGATATAACATGTGCAGAAAGAGTTAGATTTGGGTGGGTTATTTTGTTTCTGTGCAGGGTAAATACTGGCTGCTTTATTTTTACACTGCAAATTAGATTGCAGATTGAACACACCACACCCAAATCTAACTCTCTCTGCACATGTTAAATCTGCCTCCCCTGCAGTGCACATGGTTTTGCCCAACTGCTACAAAATTCCTGCTGCGATCAACTTGGAATTACCCCCATGGTCTGAAGTCTAAATGAACTGAGAGACAGTCTGGACTGCATTTCTGATATTTGATGTTAGTGCTATGTTTGCAGTTATTATGGGCCTGATTCTGAGCTTGTAATAAAGCAAAAAGAGCAAGTAATTGTGCACAGGGGCGGATTGGGAACTGAAAGTGGCAGTGGAAAAATTTGTAGAAGTGGCCTTACATAGGCAGCACTAGATATATACGGTGTAACCATGGCGACAGAATCACCCCTCACATGTCAACAAACAAAACAGGCCCTCATGCACAACGGACCACCAGGAAACTTCCTTCTGGGGCCTGTTTCCAGTCTGCCCCTGATTGTGCACCTTGGCAAACCCATATTGCACTGCAGGTGGGGCAGATTGAAAATGTGCAGAGATTTAGATTTTGGAAAGGTGTGTACAAACTCAAATAAAGCTGTGCAGCATTTGTGGACTACGGGGGTCATTCCGAGTTGTTCGCTCGCTAGCTGCATTTAGCAGCATTGCACACGCTAAGCCGCCGCCCTCTGGGAGTGTATCTTAGTATAGCAGAATTGCGAACGAAAAATTAGCAGAATTGCGAATAGAAATTTCTTAGCAGTTTCTGAGTAGCTCCAGACCTACTCACAGATTGCGATCAGCTCAGGCCGTTTCGTTCCTGGTTTGACGTCATACACACGCCCAGCGTTCGGCCAGCCACTCCCCCGTTTCTACAGACATTCCAGCGTTTTTGCCTGACACACCTGCGTTTTTCCGCACACTCCCTGAAAACGGTCAGTTTCTGCCCAGAAACACCCACTTCCTGTCAATCACAATCCGATCACTTCAACGATGAAAAGTCTTCGTTCGGACGTGAGTAAATCTACTAAGTTTTGTGCTAAAATACTTAGCGCATGCGCACTGCGCATCATGCGCATGCACATTTTTGCCTTAATCGCTCCATTGCGAAAATCGGCAACGAGCGATCAACTCGGAATGACCCCCTACATGCAAAAGCAGACAGTATTTATCATGCGTGCAAAAAAATAAAATAAAAATAAAATAATACTTGTATTTGCAGCCCTTGCATTGCAACATGGTGCAGAGTTACTTGCTCTGTTTTGCTTTACTCCCAACTCAGAATCAGGCCATATGTTTGCTGGCATACTATGGTAAGCATATGTTATATACTTTTTGCACAATTATGCTATGATTTTGCTTAATGATGCATGCACTGCCAGTGCAACCCACTCAGCAAAGGGATGCAGAGCAGGTAGGCGTCAGGAGGCCTCTCCCTGTTCTGCATCCCCACTGACTGTAGTTACCGCTGGCTGCCGCTTCACCCTCACAATGAGGATAATCACGGGCTTTTAAAAATGGGCGGAGCCACACTGCATCAGGGAGAGAAGCTACATGGACTTATAGGGGTGGAGCTACATGGACCTGAGGGGGCGGAGCTACACTGACGGGACCAGGCCAGGGCTGCATGTAACCAGAATGATGATCTGCTGTTACCTAGACAGGAGGGAGAGTAAATGATGGGGGGGGTGTGTGCAGACTTGCACTGATGTATGTGTGTGTGTGGCACCAGTACTGTGTGCATTTTGTGTATAGTCGGCGCTGGTGCTGTGTGCATTATGTGTGTAGGCTACGCTGTTGCTGTGTGCATTATGTGTAGGCGGCACTGCTGCTGTGGGCATTGTGTGTGTAGGTGGCGCCTGCTGCTGTGTGCATTGTGTGTAGGCGGCGTTGCTTCTGTGTGCATTATGTGTGTAGGCGGAGCTGCTGCTGTGTGCATTATGTGTGTAGGCGACACTGCTGCTGTGTGCATTATGTGTGTAGGTGACGCTGCTGCTGTGTGCATTATGTGTGTAGGTGACGTTGCTGCTGTGTGCATTACGTGTGTAGGCGGCGCTGCTGCTGTGTGCATTATGTGTGTAGGTGACGCTGCCGCTGTGTGCATTGTGTGTGTAGGCGACGCTGCTGCTGTGTGCATTATGTGTGTAGGCGGCGCTGCTGCTGTGTGCATTATGTGTGTAGGTGACGCTGCTGCTGTGTGCATTATGTGTGCAGGTGACGCTGCTGCTGTGTGCATTATGTGTGTAGGTGGCGCTGCTGCTGTGGGCATTATGTGTGTAGGCGGCGCTGCTGCTGTGGGCATTATGTGTGTAGGTGGCGCTGCTGCTGTGTACATTATGTGTGTAGGAGACACTGCTGCTGTGTACATTATGTGTGTAGGAGACACTGCTGCTGTGTGCATTATGTGTGTAGGAGACACTGCTGCTGTGGGCATTATGTGTTTAGGCGACGCTGCTCCTGTGTGCATTATGTGTGTAGGCGGCGCTGCTGCTGTGTGCATTATGTGTGTAGGCGGCGCTGCTGCTGTGTGCATTATGTGTGTAGGCGGCGCTGCTGCTGTGTGCATTATGTGTGTAGGCTGTGCTGCTACTGTGTGCATTATGTGTGTAGGAGACACTGCTGCTGTGTGCATTGTGTGTAGGTGGCGCTGCTACTGTGTGCATTATGTGTGTAGGAGACACTGCTGCTGTGTGCATTGTGTGTAGGTGGCGCTGCTGCTATGTGCATTATGTGTGTAGGTGGTGCTGCTGCTGTGGGCATTATGTGTGTAGGCGGCGCTGCTGCTTTGTGCATTATGTGTGTAGGCGGCGCTGCTGCTGTGTGCATTATGTGTGTAGGCGGCGCTGCTGCTGTGTGCATTATGTGTGTAGGCTGTGCTGCTACTGTGTGCATTATGTGTGTAGGAGACACTGCTGCTGTGTGCATTGTGTGTAGGTGGCGCTGCTACTGTGTGCATTATGTGTGTAGGAGACACTGCTGCTGTGTGCATTGTGTGTAGGTGGCGCTGCTGCTATGTGCATTATGTGTGTAGGTGGTGCTGCTGCTGTGGGCATTATGTGTGTAGGCGGCGCTGCTGCTGTGTGCATTATGTGTGTAGGCGGCGCTGCTGCTGTGTGCATTATGTGTAGGCGGCACTGCTGCTGTGGGCATTGTGTGTGTAGGCGGCGCTGCTGCTGTGTGCATTATGTGTGTAGGCGGCGCTGCTGCTGTGTGCATTGTGTGTAGGTGGTGCTGCTGCTGTGTGCACTGTGTGTAGGTGGCGCTGCTGCTGTGGGCATTGTGTGTATGCGACGCTGCTGCTGTGAGCATTGTGTGTAGGCCACCTACACACAATGCTCACAGCAGCAGCTGTGTGCATTATGTGTGTAGGCGGCGCTGCTGCTTTGTGCATTATGTGTGTAGGCGACGCTGCTGCTGTGTGCATTATGTGTGTAGGCGGCGCTGCTGCTGTGGGCATTATGTGTGTAGGTGGCGCTGCTGCTGTGGGCATTATGTGTAGGTGGTTCTGCTACTGTGTGCATTATGTGTGTAGGTGGCGCTGCTGCTGTGTACATTATGTGTGTAGGAGACACTGCTGCTGTGGGCATTATGTGTGTAGGAGACACTGCTGCTGTGGGCATTATGTGTGTAGGAGACACTGCTGCTGTGGGCATTATGTGTGTAGGAGACACTGCTGCTGTGGGCATTATGTGTGTAGGCGGCGCTGCAGCTGTGGGCATTATGTGTGGAGGCGGCGCTGCTGCTGTGTGCATTATGTGTGGAGGCGGCGCTGCTGCTGTGTGCATTATGTGTGGAGGCGGCGCTGCTGCTGTGTGCATTGTGTGTGTAGGCGGCACTGCTGTGTTCATTATGTGTGTAGGCGACGCTGCTGTGTGCATTATGTGTGTAGGTGACGCTGCTGCTGTGTGTATTATGTGTGTAGGTGACGCTGCTGCTGTGTGCATTATGTGTGTAGGCAACGCTGATGCTGTGTGCATTGTGTGTAGGCGGCGTTGCTGCTGTGTGCATTGTGTGTAGGTGGCGCTGCTGCTGTGTGCATTATGGGGGTAATTCCAAGTTGATCGCAGCAGGAAATTTTTTAGCAAAACCATGTGCACTGCAGGTGGGGCAGATATAACATTTGCAGAGAGAGTTAGATTTGGGTGGGTTATTTTGTTTCTGTGCAGGGTAAATACTGGCTGCTTTACTTTTACACTGCAATTTAGATTGCAGATTTAACTCACCACACCCAAATCTCTCTCTGCACATGTTATATCTGCCTCCCCTGCAGTGCACATGGTTTTGCCCAACTGCTAAAAAATTTCCTGCTGTGATCAACTTGGAATTACCCCCTATGTGTGTAGCCGACGCTGCTGCTGTGTGCATTATGTGTGTAGGCGGCTCTGCTGCTGTGTGCATTATGTGCGTAGGCGACGCTGCTGCTGTGTGCATTGTGTGTAGGCGGCGTTGCTTCTGTGTGCATTATGTGTGTAGGTGGCGCTGCTGCTGTGGGCATTATGTGTGTAGGTGGCGCTGCTGCTGTGTGCATTATGGCTCTCATTCAGAGTTGTTCGCTCGCAAGCTGCTTTTAGCAGCTTTGCACATGCTAAGCCGCCGCCTACTGGGAGTGAATCTTAGCTTATCAAAATTGCGAACGAAAGATTCGCAATATTGCGAAAAGACTTCTCTGTGCAGTTTCTGAGTAGCTCGAGACTTACTCTTCCAGTGCGATCAGTTCAGTGCTTTTCGTTCCTGGTTTGACGTCACAAACACACCCAGCGTTCGCCCAGACACTCCTCCGTTTCTCCAGCCACTCCGGCGTTTTTCCCAGAAACGGTAGCGTTTTTTCAAACACTCCCATAAAACGGCCTGTTTCCGCCCAGAAACACCCACTTCCTGTCAATCACATTACGAACACCAGAACGAAGAAAAAACCTTGTAATGCCGTGAGTAAAATACCTAACTGCATAGCAAATTTACTTGGCGCAGTGCGAACATTGCGCATGCGCAGTTAGCGGAAAATCGCTGCGATGCGAAGAAAATTACAGAGCGAACAACTCGGAATGACCACCTATGTGTGTAGGCGGCGCTGCTGCTGTGTGCATTATGTGTGTAGGCGGCGCTGCTGCTGTGTGCATTATGTGTATAGGCGGCGCTGCTGCTGTGTGCATTACGTGTGTAGGCGGCGCTGCTGCTGTGTGCATTATGTGTGTAGGTGGCGTTGCTGTTGTGTGCATTGTGTGTAGGTGGCGCTGCTACTGTGTGCATTATGTGTGTAGGAGACACTGCTGCTGTGTGCATTGTGTGTAGGTGGCGCTGCTGCTATGTGCATTATGTGTGTAGGTGGCACTGCTGCTGTGGGCATTATGTGTATAGGCGACGTTGCTGCTGTGGGCATTATGTGTGTAGGCGGCGCTGCTGCTGTGTGCATTATGTGTGTAGGCAGCGCTGCTGCTGTGTGCATTGTGTGTAGGCGGCGCTGCTGCTGTGTGCATTGTGTGTGTAGGCTGCGCTGTTGCTGTGTGCATTATGTGTAGGCGGCGCTGCTGCTGTGTGCATTATGTGTGTAGGCAGCGCTGCTGCTGTGTGCATTGTGTGTAGGCGGCGCTGCTGCTGTGTGCATTGTGTGTGTAGGCTGCGCTGTTGCTGTGTGCATTATGTGTAGGCGGCACTGCTGCTGTGGGCATTGTGTGTGTAGGCGGCGCTGCTGCTGTGTGCATTATGTGTGTAGGCGGCGCTGCTGCTGTGTGCATTGTGTGTAGGTGGTGCTGCTGCTGTGTGCACTGTGTGTAGGTGGCGCTGCTGCTGTGTGCATTATGTGTAGGCGACGCAGCAGCTGTGTGCATTATGTGTGTAGGCGGCGCTGCTGCTTTGTGCATTATGTGTGTAAGCGACGCTGCTGCTGTGTGCATTGTGTGTGTAGGCGGCGCTGCTGCTGTGGGCATTATGTGTGTAGGTGGCGCTGCTGCTCTGGGCATTATGTGTAGGTGGTTCTGCTACTGTGTGCATTATGTGTGTAGGCGACGCTGCTGCTGTGTGCATTATGTGTGTAGGTGGCGCTGCTGCTGTGTGCATTATGTGTGTAGGAGACACTGCTGCTGTGGGCATTATGTGTGTAGGAGACACTGCTGCTGTGGGCATTATGTGTTTAGGCGACGCTGCTCCTGTGTGCATTATGTGTGTAGGCGGCGCTGCTGCTGTGGGCATTATGTGTGTAGGCGGCGCTGCTGCTGTGGGCATTATGTGTGGAGGCGGCGCTGCTGCTGTGTGCATTATGTGTGTAGGCGGCGCTGCTGCTGTGGGCATTATGTGTGGAGGCGGCGCTGCTGCTGTGGGCATTATGTGTGTAGGCGGCGCTGCTGCTGTGTGCATTATGTGTGGAGGCGGCGCTGCTGCTGTGTGCATTATGTGTGGAGGCGGCGCTGCTGCTGTGTGCATTATGTGTGGAGGCGGCACTGTTGCTGTGTGCATTATGTGTGTAGGCGACGCTGCTGTGTTCATTTTGTGTGTAGGCGACGCTGCTGTGTGCCTTATGTGTGTAGGCGGCGATGCTGATGTGTGCATTATGTGTGTAGGCGGCGCTGCTGCTGTGTGCATTATGTGTGTAGGCGACGCTGCTGCTGTGTGCATTATGGGGGACATTTACTAAGCAGTGATAAGAGCGGAGAAGTGAGCCAGTGGAGACGTTGCCGCATCAACCAATCAGCTGCTCTGTATAATTGAGTAGTATGCAAAGTATAGATGTTACTTCAGTGCCGATTGGTTGCCATGGGCACTTCTCAACTGGCTCACTTCTCTGCTCTTATCACTGCTTAGTAAATGTCCCCCTAAGTGTGTAGGCGGCGCTGCTGCTGTGGGCATTGCACCTTAGCTGCGAGCTGACCTTTAGTAAAGTGTGGGAGGGCGCAAATTTATAGTTTGCAGGAGGGCGCCGAACACCCTAGCACATATACTTATGGATATACAGGTTGAGTATCCCATATCCAAATTTTCCGAAATACGGAATATTCCGAAATACAGACATTTTTGAGTGAGAGTGAGATAGTGAAACCTTTGTTTTTTGATGGCTCAATGTACACAAACTTTGTTTAATACACACAGTTATTAAAAATATTGTATTAAATGACCTTCAGGCTGTGTGTATAAGGTGTATATGAAACATAAATGAATTGTGTGACTATAGACACACTTTGTTTAATGTACAAAGTTACAAAAAATATTGGCTAAAATGACATTCAGGCTGTGTGTATAAGGGAGGTCATTCCGAGTTGTTCGCTCGCAAGGCGATTTTAGCAGAGTTGCTCACGCTAAGCCGCCGCCTACTGGGAGTGAATCTTAGCATCTTAAAATTGCGAACGAAGTAATCGCAATATTGCGATTACACACCTCGTAGCAGTTTCTGAGTAGCTTCAGACTTACTCGGCATCTGCGATCAGTTCAGTGTTTGTCGTCCCTGGTTTGACGTCACAAACACTCCCAGCGTTCGCCCAGACACTCCTCCGTTTCTCCGGCCACTCCTGCGTTTTTTCCGGAAACGGTAGCGTTTTTTCCAACACGCCCATAAAACGGCCTGTTTCCGCCCAGTAACACCCATTTCCTGTCAATCACATTACGATCGCCAGACCGATGAAAAAGCCGTGAGTAAAATTACTAAGTGCATAGCAAATTTACTTGGCGCAGTCGCAGTGCGGACATTGCGCATGCGCATTAAGCGGAAAATCGCTGCGATGCGAAGATTTTTACCGAGCGAACAACTCGGAATGAGGGCCAAGGTGTATATGTAACATAAATGCATTCTGTGCTTAGACTTAGGTCCCATCACCATGATATCTCATTATGGTATGCAATTATTCCAAAATACGGAAATATCCGATATCCAAAATACCTCTGGTCCCAAGCATTTTGGATAAGGGATACTCAACCTGTATTAGAAAACAGTAGGACCTGCACAGGGTCGGTTATAGACCCATTGGAGCTCATGGTAAAAATTTCCTATGGCGCTGCCTCCCATATAAAAAAATTAACACCTCAGTTGAAGTATACCGATATGTGGCGCAAGGCATGGCGCTGATCAGTTTTTCCTTCTTTTTACCCAGATTGCGTACATTTTTCTGCATTTTTATTATTATTATAATTATTACACTTTATTTATAGGGCGCCACAAGTGTTTGCAGCGCCGTACAAAGGACAGTACAGGGAGACAAAACTTAGCATTACAGTAAATAAATAACAAAAATAGAGTACAGGTAACAAAGAGCACCACAATTCTCAAAACATAATACCGCTAAGATGTAAGTAGCGAGGGAGTAATCATCGTACTACTTAGGGCTGGCGGCCATAGATAGAGAGGAGCCTTTACCAGCAGGAGAAAAAGCGGGTAAAGATGGTCGCTGAGTAGGAGAGAGCTGCGAGTGAAATGTGTCGAGAAGAGGGCTTTGGCAACAGGAGGAAAGAGGGCCCTGCTCTGAAGAGCTAACAATCTAGTGGGAAGGGGTGACAGACAGATGACATGAGGTGTAAGCAAGCAGGTGGTAGCCTGATGGCAGTATGTGAGCAAAACAGAGATGTTCAAGGCATGAGGCAGGGGGATGGAGGAGTAGCCTCAGGACAAGGTTATGCATCGGGAGGGTATGCTTTGATGAATAGGTGGGGTTTCAGTGCCCGTTTGAAGCTTTGCAAGGTCGGGTAGAGTCTAATGGAGCGGGGGAGCGCGTTCCACTGAAGGGGTGCAGCACGGGCAAAATCTTGAACTCGTGCATGGGAAACAGTGACCAGGGTAGAGGAGGCGATGGTCATTGGCCAACCGTAGTGGGCGGGAGGGAGTATGAAGGGAGAGGAGGTTGGAGATGTAGAGAGCAGTGGAATTAGAGATGGCCTTGTATGTGGGGGTGAGGAGTTTGAAAAGGATTCTGTAGGGGAATGGGAGCCAGTGTAGATTTTGTCGAAGGGGAGTGGCAGATGTGGAGCGGCAGGAGATGAAGATAAGCCTAGCTGCAGAGTTGAAGACAGATTGGAGGGGAGCGAGATGGAAGCAAGTTAGGCCAGTGAGGAGAACATTGCAGTAGTCGAGTCGTGAAATGGATGATAAGTGAGTGGATGATAAGTTTAGTTGCACTCTGGGAGAGAAATGGCCTGATGTGAGCAATGTTGCGTAGCTGGAACCAACAGGATTGTGCTAGAGTTTGGATGAGGGGGGCAAAGGAGAGGGAGGAGTCAAGAGTGACGCCCAGGCAGCGGAGTTGGGTAACGGGGGAGATGATGATGTTGTCAACAATGATAGAGATATTGGTAGGGGGTGTTGCTCTGGCTGGGGGAAAGATAATGAGTTCAGTTTTGTCCATGTTGAGCTTCAGAGAGCGCTCAGACATTCAGGAGGAGATGGAGGAGAGGCATCTGGAAACCTGAGAGAGGGTAGATGGGGACAGATCAGGAGAGGAGAGGTAGAGTTGTGTGTCATCAGCACAGAGGTGGTATTGAAGGCCAAAGGACTAAATGAGCGCACCCAGGGAAGAGGTGTACAGGGAGAACAGAAGGGGGCCTAGGACAGAACCCAGAGGGACACCAATAGGAAGGATGTGAGGTGGTGCCAGACGCAGACATAGGGAAGGAGCGGTTACTGAGGTAACAGGTAAACCAGTCAAGGATGGTGCTAGAGAGGCCAACGTTTTGGAGTGTGCGGAGGAGGAGAGGATGGTCAATGGTGTCAAAGGCAGCAGAGAGGTCCAGAAGGATAAGCAGAGACAAGTGGCCTCATTTTGCATCTTAATTCAATAATAGTGTACTATGTACTTAGGATTAGTATTTTACTGACCCGTCCATACCCTACACTACATTACTAACCCCTCTATATTCCCCACTACATTATGAAACACACTATACCCTACACTACTGAATTCTGTACACAGTTACACTACATCACTGACCCTTCTTTACACAGGGCTGTCGAGAGCTACAACAGGCCCGGATACTGGAAGGGATCGTTACCAAATCGGGAAACATACGCACTCACCCTCCCCAGAAAAATGCTTAAAAATACTATGGGCTCACGGCAATGTACACTGCACAAGGGGTGGCCAGGGGCAGATCCAAGGATGGAGGGGCAGTCACTCCCCCCAACATCATGCAATGGAGAGAGGCATCTCTCCCCAGTCCCCTTCACTCTTGAGCAGGCCTCCAGCAGCTTGTGCAGGGTTGGCAGCTACTTGATCAGTGGGTCTGGTACTGGGATGTTGCTGACAGGGCCGGTGCTAGGGTGTTTGGCGCCCCCCTGCAAACTATACATTTGCGCCCTCCCATACTTTACAAAGGGACAGCGCACATAGGCCCTCATTCCAAGTTGTTCGCTCGCTAGCTGCTTTTAGCAGCATTGCACACGCTAGGCCGCCGCCCTCTGAGAGTGTATCTTAGTTTAGCAGAATAGCGAACGAAAGATTAGCAAAACTGCTACTAAATAATTCTTTGCAGTTTCTGAGTAGCACCAGACCTACTCACAGATTGCGATCAGCTCAGTCCGTTTAGTTCCTGGTTTGACGTCACAAACACGCCCTGCGTTTGGCCAGCCACTCCCCCGTTTCTCCAGCCACTCCTGCGTTTTTCCCTGACATACCTGTGTTTTTTAGCACACTCCCGGAAAATGCTCAGTTACCACCCAGAAACGCCCCTTTCCTGTCAATCATTCACCGATCAGCAGCGCGACTGAAAATCGTCGCTCGAACACCAGCAAATCTACTAAGTTTTGTGTTAAATAACTTAGCGCATGCGCTCTGCGTACCATGCGCATGCGCAGTTAGCAGCAAATCGCAGCATAGCGAAAATCGGCAACGAGCGAACAACTCGGAATGACCACCATAATGCTTGTACACATAATGTTCCCTGTAGTAGTGGGACTTACACACGTAACGCCCCCTGCAGCAGTGCCGCTTACACACGCAACGCCCCCTGTACCAGTGACGCTTACACACGCATCACCCTCTGTACCAGTGACGCTTAGACACGTAACGCCCCCTGTACCAGTGACGCTTACACATGCAGCACCCCCTGTACCAGTGACGCTTAGACACGTAACGCCCCCTGTACCAGTGACGCTTACACACGCAACGCCCCCTGTACCAGTGACGCTTACACATGCAGCACCCGCTGTACCAGTGACGCTTACACACGTAACGGCCCCTGTACCAGCCACGCTTACACACGTAACGCCCCCTGTACCAGTGACGCTTACACATGCAGCACCCGCTGTACCAGTGACGCTTACACATGTAACGCCCCCTGTACCAGTGATGCTTACACATGCAGCACCCCCTGTACCAGTGACGCTTACACATGTAACGCCCCCTGTACCAGTGACGCTTACACACGCAACGCCCCTGTACCAGTGACGCTTACACACGCAACGCCCCTGTACCAGTGACGCTTACACACGTAACGCCCCCTGTACCAGTGACGCTTACACACGTAAAGGCCCCTGTGCCAGCCACGCTTACACACGTAACGCCCCCTGTACCAGTGACGCTTACACATGCAGCACCCCCTGTACCAGTGACGCTTACACATGTAACGCCCCCTGTACCAGTGACGCTTACACACGCAACGCCCCCTGTACCAGTGACGCTTGAACACGTAATGCCCCCTGTACCAGTGACGCTTACACATGCAGCACCCCCTGTACCAGTGACGCTTACACACGTAACGCCCCCTGTACCAGTGACGCTTACACATGCAGCACCCCCTGTACCAGTGACGCTTACACATGTAACGCCCCCTGTACCAGTGACGCTTACACACGCAACGCCCCCTGTACCAGTGACGCTTGAACACGTAATGCCCCCTGTACCAGTGACGCTTACACATGCAGCACCCCCTGTACCAGTGACGCTTACACACGTAACGCCCCCTGTACCAGTGACGCTTACACATGCAGCACCCCCTGTACCAGTGACGCTTACACACGTAACGCCCCCTGTACCAGTGACGCTTACACACGCAACGCCCCTGTACCAGTGACGCTTACACACGCAACGCCCCTGTACCAGTGACGCTTACACACGTAACGCCCCCTGTACCAGTGACGCTTACACACGTAAAGGCCCCTGTGCCAGCCACGCTTACACACGTAACGCCCCCTGTACCAGTGACGCTTACACATGCAGCACCCCCTGTACCAGTGACGCTTACACATGTAACGCCCCCTGTACCAGTGACGCTTACACACGCAACGCCCCCTGTACCAGTGACGCTTGAACACGTAATGCCCCCTGTACCAGTGACGCTTACACATGCAGCACCCCCTGTACCAGTGACGCTTACACACGTAACGCCCCCTGTACCAGTGACGCTTACACATGCAGCACCCCCTGTACCAGTGACGCTTACACATGTAACGCCCCCTGTACCAGTGACGCTTACACACGCAACGCCCCCTGTACCAGTGACGCTTGAACACGTAATGCCCCCTGTACCAGTGACGCTTACACACGTAACGCCCTCTGTACCAGTGCCGCTTACACACGTAACGCCGCCTATACTAGTAACGCTTAGACATGTAACGCTGCATATACCAGTAACGCTTACACGTTAAGGGTAAGGAGGGCATCAGCATAGTGTAACATGTGGAGGGGATGGAGAAAGGGGGGCACAATGTGGGATGAGGAGCTCAAAGTGGGATATGTAGGGAGGCACAATACAGGACATAAAGGGGGCACAGGACCCGATTCAGTATGGAACGCAGGTACGATTGTGTTCACATGCTGGGTCCTTTTGAACTGTGCGCACAAGCAGAAGCCACACTGCGCATGCGCAGACAGTGAAAAGCAATGGCATCTCACATATGCCAACACCTCTGCCTGATTGACAGACAAAGGCATTTGTGGGGCAGGAGGGGGCGTCGCGTCAGTGTTTTGTGGGCGGCGGTGCGGCATTGGGGAGCGCAGTCCGCATAACGCAGGCATGTTCGGTCCATTTGCGTGGTGTGGCGTGGCAGCTGCATGATGTCACATGCAGCCACTGCGACCCAAAAGATGGAGGGTTGCCATCTGCCTTAGCAGCTTGGCTGCGGAGGCAGATGGCAACCCTACACATGTGAGAGCATCACCGCTGTGCGATGCTTTCGCATGAGTGTGTTTGTGTGTGTGTGTGTGTGTGGAGGGGGGGGGGGGGGGATATGCCACTAGTGATGGAGTGGCGGTGTATGAGTGGATCGAGTGGTACCTGCGTTTCCGGATCTTCTTCCTTGGCCTTCTGTACACTCTCTCTTCAGGCTTCCTCGGGGACTAGGCAGAGAGACAAGGAACCCCAAACATCCCAACAAACATGTCACCACGCGTTAGAACAGTGACTGGTATTTTATTATAAGGAACAAGGTTGTCACTGCTGTTTTTGAAAGAAAATGGTTTAACATACACAATGGCACCAAATCAGGTAAAACACATGACAATCCTAACTGCTACAGTAATATCTTTCAGGTAACGCCAGTTACCGTAGTTACATCACACTTCACGGTTATGCACACCTTTGCAAATGTAGTACTCCCCTTTTGCATGTAGTACAATATTAATTAAATGAACCTTGGCAATATTTCTAGTGTCCTCCAGGTGGCAGTTGCATTTTTAGTTAGCAAAGCAATATGTCTCTCTTTGTTAGGAAAGCCAAATAGAAGTAGTACAATTCCTGGTTTGGTGAGTTCATGTCCCCTCACTACAGTCTGTAATGCAACCTGCAGGGTGTGACAATAACTATATCACTGTCAGAGTCTCTCACTTTGTGTGATAAGGAATGGGTTGTTGGTTTCTTACTCTGAATAGCAGCTGGATGTCAGTTGTATTAGAGTGACTATACTTCCCACTGACAGTCTGTTGTATCACACTTGGCTGAATGCCTTTCTTCCAATGTGGGGGTTACCCAGCTGCCCTTAGTAAAAGTTCACCACAGAGTCTCTAGCTCCTGCTCTATCTGGCCTCTCTCTCCTTCTGGCTCACACTGACTGACTGGGCACTTAGGAGGTTGGCTGTCAGGTATCAAGCTGGGGATTCCCTGAGGGTTGAGTCTATATCAGAGTGGCAGAAGGGACCTTCTGACGTATCTAGGGGAGGAGACACGTCACCAGGGGGAGGAGCTACGGCCGAACAGGGTATCCGAAAAGTACGCTCGCCATGCTTCGGGCTCGGTGGCTCGCTCCGCTCTCCACCTGATTACTAAAGGTAATAGTTGGTGGCGTGGATAGTAGAGGAACTATCCCGCTGGCCTAGCTCCTCCCCCTTGTGTCGTGACTCCTCCCCCAGACGGAAAAGGTCCCTTAGCCAACTTGATTCTAGCATCTACCATTCCTTGAGGGTCTGTCTGTTGCTAGCTCTCTCCTCCCTCTGATTTTACAGGAGATTACCCTGGGGTGTTAGTGCCTGGCTGGTCACACTGTGATGTCTGCACCACTCTCTGTCCCTGTGTTGCGGCTCCTGGTGGCTGAGGGGATCTCTCCAGTCACTGGAGCTTCCTGCTGTCCTTCCACAGCTGCACCCCACTCCTCTAGTCAGCACTCTCAGGTACAAGCCAGCTCCCAGGCAGCTCTACTCAGCTTGGCTCTGTCTCCTCACTCAGCATTCTCTTCCCTCCCCACAGGCTCCTCCCCTTCCTCAGTTCACAGGTCAGCCTGTTGCTGGGGCTCTGGATCTTTCCACTCTCCAGGTGCTGTGGCTGTCATCCTTCTGGGTCCTAGTGTTTCCCTGCTAGCTGCTGGCATCATCCAGTAGGGCAGGGGTTCTCAAACTCGGTCCTCAGGACCCCACACAGTGCATGTTTTGCAGGCAACCCAGCAGGTGCACAGGCATACCTCCCAACTTTTGCCTGCTTGAAAGAGGGACCCCCGCGCGTCGAAGCCGCGCGCGCTCCCGAAAAGGGGGCGTGACCTACGAAAAGGGGGCGTGGCTTCACGGGAGGACCCGCGATCGCGAGCCACGCCCCCGTTTTCGTCACTGAAGGGGCATGCCCAGCGCTCAATGAGCTGCTGGCATGCCCCGTCTCCCTCTGTCTCCAATGAATAGACGCTGTGCACATGCGCACAGCGTCTATTCACCGCTGCTCTGCTAAGCAGGGCAGCGAGAGACAGAGCCTCCCAACTGCCCCCCCACCGCGGGACACTGCGGCCCGCGGGTGGGACAGCGGGACAGTCCCCAAAAAACGGGACTGTCCCGCAAAAATCGGGACAGTTGGGAGGTATGTGCACAGGTGTATTAATTACTCACTGACACATTTTAAAAGGTCCACAGGTGGAGCTAATTATTTCACTTGCGATTCTGTGAGGAGACCTGCAAAACATGCACTGTGTGGGGTCCTGAGGACCGAGTTTGAGAACCTGTGCAGTAGGGGAACTGTTAACCCCTGCAGTACTAGAGCAAGTAAGTCCATTTACAAACGTGATACCCACTATTATTCATAGTGTTTTACTGGCGTATCACACTGGGCGTCCCCCCGCATGTTAGTGTAATGGATTGTAGATGTGCGATTTTTTGCACATCTACGATCCATGCTGAATTATATGATGGCAACTGTAATATTAGTATGAAGGCTAGCTATAAACCTCAAATTATCTTATAAAGAAGAAAAATTAGGACGGATAAACATTAATATTCTGTTTAACCTATTACCTTTTAAGTGGTGTGATACGTTGCATTAACATTCATATTCAGTTACTTGCACTGACTATGATATTTTTTCTTTCTGCACCTTTCTTATGAACTAGAAAACTGATACAGAGGTGAGAGCCTTTTCTTCTCCAGTGACATAGTGCACTTTTGTTTGTTTCTTTAGATGTACACATGAGGCTGCATACCAAGATGTCATTACTTGCAAGGGAAGACCATTTTTGCACTTTAAATTGGGGTGAGCTCACAGCACATTAGCAGTTTATGGTGTTCTTTGGAGAAGGTGCACCTGATTCTGAACACAAATTCTACAAACATACAGTTCTCACTTTATACAACCCCTTCCTTAAAACTAGGGATAAAAGATGCATAAAAGTGCATGGAAATGTATATTTCTCTTACGTCCTAGAGTAGGGGTGGGCAACATGCGGCCCGCGGGCCGGATGCGGCCAGCGGACCGATCGTGCCTGGCCCGCTGTGCCCCACCAGAGTGCAATGACAAGCGGCCCGACAGGCCGCTTGTCATTGCACTGCTCTCAGACGCGGCGCCGCTGAGGAAATCCGGTCACATCACAGGGTCAGCTGACCGGGATTTCCTCTGTTACCATGCGCGCGCTGGGTGGCACGGGGGGCGGGCCCTGCAGTGAGCAGGAGCGGCGGCTGAGTCAGGAGAAGAAGCGGTGGCCAGCGAGCGGGAGCAGGAGAGGCCACATCAGCAGCGACTCCAGGCGGCAGCAGCAGCAGCAGCAGCGCGGATCATCGGACAGTGGGGATCGTCTGCCACTGTGACAAACAGGTAAACCCCCTGTCCAGCCAGCCCCTGGATCAGCGCTTCAGCTGCCATATAGGTTTAGGGGTTGGGAGGCCGCGGAGTTAAAATCTGCAATATGGGTTTAGGGGAGGGGGGAAGGGACTGTCTGCCATAATATGTAAAAAAGTGGGACGCTGTCTGCCGTAATGTGTAAAAAGGGGGACGATGTCTGCCGTAATGTGTAAAAAGGGGGACAATGTCTGCCGTAATGTGTAAAAAGGGGGACGATGTCTGCCGTAATGTGTAAAAAGGGGGACGATGTCTGCCTTAATGTGTAAAAAGGGGGACGATGTCTGCCGTAATGTGTAAAAACGGGGGCACTGTCTGCTGTAATGTGTAAAAACGGGGGACGATGTCCGCCGTAATGTGTAAAAAGGGGGACGATGTCTGCCGTAATGTGTAAAAAGGGGGACGTTGTCTGCCGTAATGTGTAAAAACGGGGGCACTGTCTACCGTAATGTGTAAAAAGGGGGACGATGTCTGCCGTAATGTGTAAAAAGGGGGACGATGTCTGCCGTAATGTGTAAAAAGGGGGACGATGTCTGCCGTAATGTGTAAAAACAGGGGAGCTGTCTGCTGTAATGTGTAAAAAGGGGACGCTGTCTGCTGTAATGTGTAAAAAGGGGACGCTGTCTTCCGTAATGTGCAAAAAGGGGGACGCTATCTGCCGTAATGTGTAAAAAAAAGGGCACGCTGTCTGCCGTAATGTGTAAAAAGGGGACTCTTTTTGAGTATTTTGTGTGTGGCCCTCGAATATTCGCTGGAAGTGTTAAGCGGCCCCCCAGCTGAAATAATTGCCCACCCCTGTCCTAGAGGATGCTGGGGACTCCGTAAGAACCATGGGGATAGACGGGCTCCGCAGGAGACATGGGCACTAAAAAGAACTTTAGATATGGGTGTGCACTGGCTCCTCCCTCCATGCCACCCCTCCAGACCTCAGTTTGGTACTGTGCCCAGAGGAGACTGGGTGCATTACAGGTAGCTCTCCTGAGTTTCCTGAAAGAAAGAATTTTTGTTAGGTTTTTTATTTTCAGGGAGCCTGCTGGCAACAGGCTCCCTGCATCGAGGGACTGAGGGGAGAGAAGCAGGCCTACTTAAATGCTAGGCTCTGCTTCTTAGGCTACTGGACACCATTAGCTCCAGAGGGAGTCAGAACGCAGGTCTCTTCTAGCTGTTCTTTCCGGACCCGCACCGCCGTCCTCCTCACAGAGCCGGAAGATAGAAGCCGGGTGAGTATGAGAAGAAAGAAGACTTCAGAGGCGGCAGAAGACTTCAGATCTTCACTGAGGTAACGCGCAGCGGTAACGCTGCGCGCCATTGCTCCCACACAAAACCCACACGGCGGGCACTGTAAGAGTGCAGGGTGCAGGGGGGGCGCCCTGGGCAGCAATTTAAACCTCTGGGATTGGCAAATAAAGTATATATATAGGCTCTGCACTGTATATTAGAGATCCCCCGACAGTTTTATTAAAGGAATCGAGCGGGACCGAAGCCCGCCATTGAGGGGGCGGAGCTTAAACCCTCAGCACTCACCAGCGCCATTTCCTCCACAGCACACCGCTGAGAAGCTGGCTCCCCGGACTCTCCCCTGCTGAACACGGTGACAGAGGGTTTTAAAGAAGGGGGGGGGGGCACATAATTTGGCGCAGTGAATATAGTATAATAAAAGCGCTATCTGGGTATTTTTTTCCAGGGTCATTGGCGCTGGGTGTGTGCTGGCATACTCTCTCTCTGTCTCTCCTAAGGGCCTTGTGGGGGAACTGTCTCCAGATAGAGAATTCCCTGAGTGTGTGGGGTGTCGGTATGCGTGTGTCGGCATGTCTGAAGCAGAAGGCTCTTCCAGGGAGGAGTTGGAGCAAATGAGTGTGGTGTCTCCGTCGGCAACACCGACACCTGACTGGTTGGATATGTGGAATGTTTTAAATGCAAATGTGAATTTATTACACAAAAGGTTGGACAAAGCAGAGTCCAGGGAATGCACAGGGAATCAAGCCCTGCCTTTCACCATGTCACAGGAACCTTCTGGGTCTCAAAAGCGCCCACTATCCCAAATAGTAGACACTGATACCGACACGGATTCTGACTCCAGTGTCGACTACGATGATGTAAAGTTACAGCCAAAATTGGCTAAAAGTATTCATTATATGATTATTGCAATAAAAGATGTGTTACATATCACAGATGACCCCCCTGTCCCTGATACGAGGGTACGTATGTATAAGGAAAAGAAACCTGAGGTAACCTTTCCCCCCTCACATGAACTGAACGAGTTATTTGAAAAGGCTTGGGAATCTCCAGACAAAAAACTGCAGATTCCCAAAAGGATTCTTAAGGACAGGATTTGGTGGGAATCCTCCCCAAGGGTGGACAAAGCGTTGACACGCTTATCCAAAAGGGTAGCGCTGCCATCTCAAGATACGGTGACCCTCAAGGATCCTGCTGATCGCAGGCAGGAGTGTACCTTGAAGTCAATTTACACACATACTGGTACCTTACTCACACCGGCGATAGCGTCGGCTTGGGTTTGTAGCGCGGTAGCAGCGTGGACAGATACCTTATCTGCTGATATAGATACGCTGGATAAGGAAACCATTTTATTGACCCTGGGTCATATTAAAGATGCTGTCCTATATATGAGAGATGCTCAGAGAGACGTTGGCCTACTGGGTTCCAGAGCCAACGCTATGGCGATTTCAGCTAGACGAGCCCTATGGACCCGACAATGGACGGGTGATGCCGACTCGAAGAGGCATATGGAGGTTTTACCTTACAAGGGTGAGGAATTGTTTGGAATTGTCTCACGGACCTAGTTTCCACAGCTACGGCAGGTAAATCAGCTTTTTTGCCTTATGTTTCCTCACAGCCTAAGAAAACTCCACATTATCAGATGCAGTCCTTTCGGTCGCATAAATCCAAGAGAGTACGGGGATCTTCCTTTCTTGCCAGAGGTAAGGGCAGGGGGAAAAAGCTGCCAGCCACAGCTAGTTCCCAGGAACAGAAGTCCTCCCCGGCCTCTACAAAATCCACCGCATGACGCTGGGGCTCCGCTGAGGGAGTCCACCCCAGGGGGGGGCACGTCTTTGACTTTTCAGCCACGTCTGGATTCACTCACAGGTGGATCCCTGGGCAATCGAGATTGTTTCCCAGGGTTACAAGCTGGAATTCGAAGAGGTGCCTCCTCGCCGGTTTTTCAAATCGGCCCTACCGGCTTCCCCCCCAGAGAGGGAGATAGTTTTAAATGCAATTCAAAAGTTGTGTCTTCAACAAGTGGTGGTCAAGTTTCCCCTGCTTCAGCAGGGAATGGGGTATTACTGAACCCTCTTTGTGGTCCCGAAACCGGACGGTTCGGTCAGACTCATTTTAAATTTAAAATCCTTAAACCTATACTTAAAAAGGTTCAAATTCAAGATGGAATCGCTCAGGGAGGTCATAGCCAGCCTGGAAGGGGGGGGGGGGGGATTATATGGTGTCCCTGGACATAAAGGATGCATACCTTTATGTCCCCATATATCCGCCTCATCAGGCGTTCCTGAGATCTGCTGTACAGGATTGTCATTACCAATTTCAGACGTTGCCGTTTGGGCTTTCCACGGCCCCGTGGATTTTCACCAAGGTAATGGCGGACATTATGGTGCTCCTGCGCAAGCAGGGTGTCACAATTATCCCGTACTTGGACGATCTCCTAATAAAGGCGAGATCAAGAGAGCAGTTACTGAACAGCGTATCGCTTTCCCTGAGGGTGTTGCAGCAGCACGGCTGGATTCTCAATATCCCAAAGTCACAGTTGGTTCCGATGACCCGTTTGCCTTTCTTAGGCATGATTCTGGATACAGACTAGAAAAGGGTTTATCTCCCGATGGAAAAGGCCCAAGAACTCATGAGTTTGGTCAGGGACCTCTTGAAGCCAGAAAGGGTGTCGGTGCATCACTGCACTCGAGTTCTGGGAAAGATGGTGGCGTCTTACGAGGCCATTCCATTCGGCAGGTTCCATGCGAGGACTTTTTAGTGGGACCTTCTGGACAAGTGGTTCGGGTCACATCTACAGATTCATCAGATGATCAGCCTGTCCCCCAGGGCCAGGGTATCTCTCCTGTGGTGGCTGCAAAATTGCTCACCTTCTAGAGCTGTGTTTTTCAACCACTGTGCCGTGGCACACTAGTGTGCCCTGAGCAGTCTCCAGGTGTGCCGCCATAGATGCACAGCCAGGCCCGTCAGTTTTTTGCCGCTACTGAGGCCCTGGAACGATCAATACTGGTGGCTTTAGTGGTTGCAGAGCCAGTCCCAATTTTGGGCCCAGGCAGTGTTGGGCTCTTCTGGCTTTCTCAGATGTGGCTCAGGCGTTAACTTTGGAGAAGCTGCAACATGACATCCTAGGACACGCAACTGCACCATGCATCACCATTATATTTAAATGTGCCTTGGCAATATTTAAATCTTGTTCAGTGTGCCGCGAGTTGTAAAAGGTTGAAAATCTCTGTTCTAGAGGGTTGCAGGATCGGCATTCAGGACTGGGTTCTGATAACCACGGACGCGACCCTCCGAGGTTGGGGAGCGGTCACACAGGGAAGAAACTTCCAAGGTCTCTGGTCAAGCCAGGAGGCTTGTCTTCACATCAACGTAGTGGAATTAAGGGCCATATACAACGGCCTTCGTCTAGCGGAGACTTTACTTCGCGACCTACCGGTTCTGATTCAGTCAGACAACATCACCGCAGTGGCTCATGTAAACCGCCAAGGCGGAACAAAGAGCAGAGTGGCAATGGCAGAAGCCACCAGGATTCTTCGCTGGGCGGAAAATCATGTGAGCGCTCTGACAGCAGTCTTCATTCCAGGAGTGGACAACTGGGAAGCAGACTTCCTCAGCAGACACAATCTACATCCAGGAGAGTGGGGACTTCATCAGGAAGTCTTCGCAGAGATTGCAAGTCAGTGGGGGCTGCCTCAGATAGACATGATGGCGTCACGCCTCAACAAAAAACTACAGAGGTATTGTGCCAGGTCAAGGGACCCTCAGGCGGTAGCAGTGGATGCCCTGGTGACACCGTGGGTGTTCCAGTCGGTCTATGTGTTTCCTCCTCTTCCTCTCATCTCCAAGGTTTTGAGAATCATAAGACGAAGAGGAGTACAGACAATTCTCATTGTTCCAGATTGGCCTCGAAGGGCCTGGTATCCGGATCTGCAGGAAATGCTCACAGAAGATCCGTGGCCTCTTCCTCTCAGAGAGGACCTGTTACAACAGGGGCCCTGTCTGTTCCAAGACTTACCGCGGCTGCGTTTGAGGCATGGCGGTTGAACGCCGGATCCTAGCGGAAAAGGGCATTCCGGATGAGGTCATTCCTACTCTGATAAAGGCTAGGAAGGACGTGACAGCAAAACATTATCACCGTATTTGGAGGAAGTATGTCTCTTGGTGTGAGTCCAGGAATGCTCCTCCGGAAGAATTCCATCTGGGCCGTTTCCTTCAGACTGGAGTGAATTTGGGCCTAAAATTAGGCTCCATTAAGGTTCAGATTTCGGCCCTATCCATTTTATTTCAGAAGGAATTGGCTTCTCTTCCGGAAGTACAGATTTTTGTGAAGGGAGTGCTGCATATCCAGCCTCCAGTGGCGCCCTGGGACCTTAACGTGGTGTTGCGGTTCCTTAAGTCTCACTGGTTTGATCCTCTAAAAACGGTGGAATTAAAGTATCTCACTTGGAAAGTGGTCATGTTGTTGGCCTTGGCATCGGCAAGGCGAGTGTCGGAATTGGCAGCTTTATCTCATAAAAGCCCCTATCTGATTTTCCATGTGGATAGAGCAGAGTTGCGGACTCGTCCTCAATTTTTGCCCAAGGTGGTTTCATCTTTTCATATGAACCAACCTATTGTGGTGCCTGTGGCTACGCGGGCCATGGAGGATTCCGAGTCCCTTGATGTGGTCAGGGCATTGAAAATTTATGTAGCCAGAACGGCTCGGGTGAGGAAAACAGTGTCTGTTTGTCCTGTATGCAGCCAACAAGGTTGGCGCGCCTGCTTCTAAGCAGATTATTGCTCGCTGGATCTGTAACACAATTCAGCATGCTCATTCTACGGCTGGATTGCCGGTACCAAATTCGGTAAAGGCCCATTCCACTAGGAAGGTGGGCTCTTCTTGGGCGGCTGCCCGAGGTGTCTCGGCATTACAGCTTTGCCGAGCAGCGACTTGGTCGGGTTCAAACACCTTTGCAAAGTTCTACAAGTTTGATACTCTGGCTGATGAGGACCTCATGTTTGCTCAATCGGTGCTGCAGAGTCATCCGCACTCTCCCGCCCGTTTTGGAGCTTTGGTATAATCCCCATGGTCCTTACGGAGTCCCCAGCATCCCCTAGGACGTAAGAGAAAATAAAATTTTAAACCTACCGGTAAATCTTTTTCTCCTAGTCCGTAGAGCAGGCATTCCCAACCACGGTCCTCAAGGAACACTAACAGTGCAGGATTTAGTGATATCCAGGCTTCAGCAGAGGTGACTTAATTAGTAGCTCAGTTATTTTTATTTAACCATCTGTGCTGAAGCCTGGATATCACTAAAACCTGCACTGTTGGTGTGCCTTGAGGACCGTGGTTGGGAATGCCTGCCGTAGAGGATGCTGGGAGCCCGTCCCAGTGCGGACTGCATTCTGCAAGACTTGTATATAGTTTCTGCTTACATAAGGGTTATGTTACAGTTTTGATCAGTCTTGGGCTGATGCTGTTTTGTTTCATACTGTTGACTGGTTCGTATATACATGTTATACGGTGTGGATGGTGTGGGCTGGTATGAATCTTGCCCTTAGATTAACAATAATCCTTTCCTCGTACTGTCCGTCTCCTCTGGGCACAGTTTCTCTAACTGAGGTCTGGAGGGGGGGCATGGAGGGAGGAGCCAGTGCACACCCATATCTAAAGTTATTTTTAGTGCCCATGTCTCCTGCGGAGCCCGTCTATCCCCATGGTCCTTACGGAGTCCCCAGCATCCTCTACGGACTAGGAGAAAAAGATTTACAGGTAGGTTTAAAATCTTATTTTCTTTTATGACACACTTCTTATAACCCCACCCTTGCTATATCTCTGTTATAGGAACCCGTGTGTTCAACCATGCTAGTGATACAATAACTTTGCTCTTATTAATAACTAATCTCATTCATTGTTGGGATATGATGCAATTATGTGACTTTTCAATTATTAGTCACATGGAATAATATGCATCCGTGACATCTCAGATGTACCTGAGCACCAACACATTCTCCAATATGGCTTACATTGAGAGCACTGTATTTCATTTTGCATTACTATTGGATGGATAAAGATTTGAAGCATAATTCTGGATATTTCCATCCAGGGTATTGTCTATACTTTAGTCAATATATATTGTAATAAAGAAGCTGTGTAGCGGAAGCACACACTGACTTTGGACTTCTTCACCACGGTTTTATTTTGTCAGAATGACTGCAGGGGGGGGGGCGGGCATGTGACCCAGGTGCGGGATCATGGGGGGGCACGCCAGGACAGTCACTTTAACCCCCTAACACTCCCCACTCCTCCTGTGAGTGCAATTGCAAGGAGCCAGATGCACCGCAATTAATAAACTGAAAGTAAACTACAGCTCTTGCAAGGGCTGTCGGGAACTGTATTTTTTTTTTTTTTTTTCAGTTTCTTCACTGCAATGCGCCTGGCTCCTTGCAGTGACGAAACTGAAAATAATCTACAGTTCCCAGCAGCCCTTGCAAGGGCTGTAGTAGTTTACTTTCAGTTTATTCATTGCAGTGCCTCCGGCTCCTTTCAACCGCAGCCGCAGAGGGAGGGGGTGTCAGGGGGAGCCAGATTAAGAGGAATCACTGGGGGTAAGTTACCTCAAGCCCCCAAGTCTTTCATCAGCCACAGTGCAGCCGGAGGTGCAGTTGAAAAGTGGGTGGGGCTACAAGGCACTGCACTGTCAGTGCAAGCCAGTGACGTGCGGTGGGGTGAGGTGGGTAAGGCAGAGCCTTTCCTATCATAATAACGTTTGTGCCAGAGTTTTGACTGTGTAAAGTATATGAAAAATACAAAGACTATGTTAGAAATATCTTCTTTGCATTATTCGAATAATTTTTATAGCCAAAACTCTGGAGTAAAAAGTCTATGGCAGGTGTGGCAGTGCCTCACTTATCTTTTCCGCACATCTCTGATCAAAACTCACCAAATTTCCAGGAGTTTTTACTGCTGCAACTGTGCATAATGTCCAGATGTACCCTTTGGCTAATATATTGTGTTTAAATCTGGCTCTGGTACTAGCCAATGTCTCCTGAGCCATTTAGCTCACTGCACGTCCCTGGTGCAAGCCCAGCCAGCCAGTCCAGCAACCAGCATGGGAGAAAGGAGGGGAGGAGAGCGGACACCTCACTATCCAGCATCATCCTGAGCCTGCCTAAATGGTGAGTGTGACTCAGGGAAGGGGCACTGTATGTACTTGTGTGTGATTACTCTCTCTCCCTCACCCCTCTCTCTCTCTCTCTCCTTTCTCTCTCTTCCTCTCTCCCCCGTGTGGTAGCGTAATGAGGGGTACTACTGTGCAGTGTATTTAGAAATAGTTTGCACTACTGAGTGGCGCAGTTGTAATTTTTTAATATATATTTCTCTGACGTCCTAGTGGATGCTGGGTACTCCGTAAGGACCATGGGGAATAGACGGGCTCCGCAGGAGACTGGGCACTCTTAAAAGAAAGATTAGGTACTATATCTGGTGTGCACTGGCTCCTCCCTCTATGCCCCTCCTCCAGACCTCAGTTAGAATCTGTGCCCGGCCAGAGCTGGATGCACCTAGTGGGCTCTCCTGAGTTCACTAGAAAAGAAAGTATTTGTTAGGTTTTTTATTTTCAGTGAGATCTGCTGGCAACAGACTCACTGCTACGAGGGACTGAGGGGAGAGTAGCAGACCTACCTGCTTGCAGCTAGCTTGTGCTTCTAAGGCTACTGGACACCATTAGCTCCAGAGGGATCGAACACAGGGCCCGACCTCGATCGTCCGTTCCCAGAGCCGCGCCGCCGTCCCCCTTGCAGAGCCAGAAGACGGAAGATAAAGATGAAAAACGGCGGCTGAAGACTCCTGTCTTCATTAAGGGGTAGCGCACAGCACTGCAGCTGTGCGCCATTGCTCCCACAGCACACCACACACTCCGGTCACTGTTGGGTGCAGGGCACTGGGGGGGGGGGCGCCCTGGGCAGCAATTAGTTTACCTTTTGGCATAAATTAGCACATAATACAGTGTATAACACTGTATATGTGCAAAAACCCCCGCCATTAACATTATAAAAAGCGGGAGAAGCCCGCCGCTGAGGGGGCGGGGCTATCTTCCTCAGCACAGCCAGCGCCATTTTCTCTTCACAGCTCCGCTGGAAGGACGCTCCCCAGGCTCTCCCCTGCAGTATCCAGTACGACAAGGGTAAAAAAGAGAGGGGTGGCACATAAATTTAGGCGCAATTTGTGTATTAGCAGCTATTGGGAAAAATCACAGTATAGTGGAAATCCCTGTGTTATATAGCGCTGTGGTGTGTGCTGGCATACTCTCTCTCTGTCTCCCCAAAGGACTTTGTGGGGTCCTGTCCTCAGTCAGAGCATTCCCTGTGTGTGTGCGGTGTGTCGGTACGGCTGTGTCGACATGTTTGATGAGGAGGGCTACGTGGAGGCGGAGCAGGAGCCGATAAGTGTGATGTCGCCCCCTACGGGGCCGACACCAGAGTGGATGAATATGTGGAAGGTATTAACCGACAGTGTCAACTCTTTACATAAAAGGTTCGATGACGTAACAGCCTTGGGACAGCCGGCACCTCAGCCCGCGCCTGCCCAGGCGTCTCAGAGGCCATCAGGGGCTCAAAAACGCCCGCTAGCTCAGATGGCAGACACAGATGTCGACACGGAGTCTGACTCCAGTGTAGACGAGGATGAGACAAATGTACAGTCCACAAGGGCCATCCGATGCATGATTACGGCAATGAAAAATGTATTGCACATTTCTGACATTAACCCGGTTACCACTAAAAACGGTATTATGTTTGGGGAGAAAAAGCAGCCAGTGACTTTTCCCCCATCTGATGAATTAAATGAATTGTGTGAAGAAGCGTGGTGTTCCCCTGATAAGAAACTAGTGATTTCTAAGAGGTTACTGATGGCGTACCCTTTCCCGCCAACGGATAGGTTACGCTGGGAGACATCCCCTAGGGTGAACAAGGCGCTCACATGATTATCTAAAAGGGTGGCACTGCCGTCTCAGGATACGGCTGCCCTAAAGAGCCTGCAGATAGAAAGCAGGAGGCTATCCTGAAGTCTGTATATACACACTCAGGTACTATACTGAGACCTGCTATTGCTTCAGCATGGATGTGTAGTGCTGCAGCAGCATGGTCTGATACCCTGTCAGACAACATTGATACCCTCGACAGGGATGCTATTTTGCTAACCATAGAGCATATAAAGGACGTTGTCTTGTATATGAGGGATGCACAGAGGGACATTTGCCGGCTGACATCTAGAATTAATGCACTGTCCATTTCTGCCAGGAGAGTATTATGGACTCGGCAGTGGACAGGTGATGCTGATTCTAAAAGGCACATGGAGGTTTTGCCTTATAAGGGTGAGGAATTGTTTGGGGACGGTCTCTCGGACCTCGTATCCACAGCAACAGCTGGGAAGTCGACTTTTTTACCTCAGGTTTCCTCACAGCCTAAGAAAGCACCGTATTATCAAGTACAGTCCTTTCGGCCTCAGAAAGGCAAGCGGGTCAGAGGCGCATCCTTTCTGCCCAGAGGCAGGGGTAGAGGGAAAAAGCTGCACCAGACAGCCAGTTCCCAGGAACAAAAATCCTCCCCTGCTTCCACTAAGTCCACCGCATGACGCTGGGGCTCCACAGGTGGAGCCAGGTGCGGTGGGGTCGCGTCTCCGGAACTTCAGCGACCAGTGGGTTGGCTCACAGGTGGATCTCTGGGTTCTACAAGTGGTATCTCAGGGATACATGCTGGAGTTCGAGGCGACTCCCCCTCGCCGTTACCTCAAATCAGCCTTGCCAGCGGCTCCCAAGGAAAGGGAGGTAGTGCTGGCGGCTATTCACAAGCTGTACCTTCAGCAGGTGATAATCAAGGTTCCCCTCCTTCAACAGGGACGGGGTTACTATTCCACAATGTTTATGGTACCGAAACCAGACGGTTCGGTGAGACCCATTTTAAATTTGAAATCCTTGAACACTTATGTAAGGAAGTTCAAGTTCAAAATGGAATCGCTCAGGGCGGTTATTGCGAGCCTGGAAGAGGGGGATTTTATGGTGTCGCTGGACATCAAGGACGCTTATCTGCATGTCCCCATTTACCCACCTCACCAGGAGTACCTCAGGTTTGTGGTACAGGACTGTCATTACCAATTCCAGACGTTGCCGTTTGGTCTGTCCACGGCACCGAGGGTATTTACCAAGGTAATGGCCGAAATGATGATATTCCTTCGGAAGAAGGGAGTTATAATTATCCCGTACTTGGACGATCTCCTTATAAAGGCGAGGTCCAGAGAGCAGTTGTTAGTCAGCGTGGCACTTTCTCGGGAAGTGTTGCAACAGCACGGCTGGATTCTTCTGAATATCCCAAAGTCGCAGCTGATTCCTGCGAACGCGTCTGCTCTTCCTGGGCATGATTCTGGACACAGAACAGAAGAAGGTGTTTCTCCCGGTGGAGAAGGCCCAGGAATTGTCATCGCTGGTCAGGGACCTCCTGAAACCAAAACAGGTGTCGGTGGCACGCGAGTCCTGGGAAAGATGGTGGCTTCTTACGAAGCAATTCCCTTCGGCAGGTTCCATGCAAGGATCTTTCAGTGGGATCTGTTAGACAAATGGTCCGGATCGCATCTTCAGATGCATCGGTTGATCACCCTGTCCCCAAGGGCCAGGGTGTCTCTGCTGTGGTGGCTGCAGAGTGCTCATCTTCTCGAGGGCCGCAGATTCGGCATACAGGACTGGATCCTGGTGACCACGGACGCAAGCCTCCGAGGATGGGGGGCAGTCACTCAGGGAAGGAACTTCCAGGGACAGTGGTCAAGTCAGGAGACTTCACTACACATAAACATACTGGAACTAATGGCCATTTACAACGCCCTGAGTCAAGCAGAGCCCCTGCTTCAAAACCAACCAGTGCTGATTCAATCAGACAACATCACGGCGGTCGCCCATGTAAACCGCCAGGGCGGCACAAGAAACAGGATGGCGATGGCAGAAGCCACAAGGATTCTCTGATGGGTGGAAAATCGTGCTAGCACTGTCAGCAGTGTTAATTCCGGGAGTGGACAACTGGGAAGCAGACTTCCTCAGCAGGCACGACCTCCACCCGGGAGAGTGGGGACTTCATCCAGAAGTCTTCCAGCTGATTGTAAACCGTTGGGAACGGCCACAGGTGGACATGATGGCGTCCCGCCTCAACAAAAAGCTAAAAAAATATTGCGCCAGGTCAAGAGACCCTCAGGCGATAGCTGTGGATGCACTAGTGACACCGTGGGTGTACCAGTCGGTTTATGTGTTCCCTCCTCTTCCTCTCATACCCAAGGTACTGAGGATAGTAAGAAAGAGAGGAGTAAGAACTATACTCATCGTTCCGGATTGGCCAAGAAAAACTTGGTACCCAGAACTACAAGAAATGATCTCAGAGGAACCATGGCCTCTGCCTCTCAGACAGGACCTGTTACAGCAGGGGCCCTGTCTGTTCCAAGACTTACCGCGGCTGCGTTTGACAGCATGGCGGTTGAACGCCGGATCCTAACGGAAAAGGGCATTCCAGATGAAGTGATTCCTACGCTGATAAAGGCTAGGAAAGATGTGACAGCACAACATTATCACCGTATATGGCGAAAATAAATTCCAGCTGGGTCGATTCCTGCACTTCCTACAGTCAGGAGTGACTATGGGCCTAAAATTAGGATCCATAAAGGTCCAGATTTCGGCCCTATCTATTTTCTTTCAAAAAGAACTGGCTTCACTACCTGAAGTTCAGACGTTTGTTAAGGGAGTGCTGCATATTCAGCCCCCTTTTGTGCCTCCAGTGGCACCTTGGGATCTTAACGTTGTGTTGGATTTCCTGAAATCCCACTGGTTTGAGCCACTTAAGACCGTGGAACTAAAATATCTCACGTGGAAAGTGGTCATGCTATTGGCCTTAGCTTCGGCTAGGCGTGTGTCAGAATTGGCGGCTTTGTCGTGTAAAAGCCCTTATCTGATCTTCCATATGGACAGGGCAGAATTGAGGACTCGTCCCCAATTTCTCCCTAAGGTGGTATCAGCGTTTCATTTGAACCAACCTATTGTGGTGCCTGCGGCTACTCGGGACTTGGAGGACTCCAAGTTACTAGATGTAGTCAGGGCTTTGAAAATCTATGTAGCCAGGACGGCTGGAGTCAGGAAGACTGACTCGCTGTTTATCCTGCATGCGCCCAACAAGCTGGGTGCTCCTGCTTCAAAGCAAACTATTGCGCGCTGGATCTGTAACACGATTCAGCAAGCCCATTCTGCGGCAGGATTGCCGCATCCTAAATCAGTAAAAGCCCATTCCACGAGGAAGGTGGGCTCTTCTTGGGCGGCTGCCCGAGGGATCTCGGCTTTACAACTTTGCCGAGCTGCTACTTGGTCGGGTTCAAACACATTTGCTAAATTCTACAAGTTTGATACCCTGGCTGAGGAGGACCTTGCCTTTGCTCATTCGGTGCTGCAGAGTCGTCCGCACTCTCCCGCCCGTTTGGGAGCTTTGGTATAATCCCCATGGTCCTTACGGAGTACCCAGCATCCACTAGGACGTCAGAGAAAATAAGAATTTACTCACCGGTAATTCTATTTCTCGTAGTCCGTAGTGGATGCTGGGAGCCCGTCCCAAAGTGCGGACTCTCTGCAATACATGTATATAGTTCTTGCTTAACTAAAGGGTTATTGTTTTGAGCCATCTGTTGACTGAGGCTCAGTTGTTGTTCATACTGTTAACTGGGTATAGTTATCACGAGTTGTACGGTGTGATTGGTGTGGCTGGTATGAGTCTTACCCTGGATTCCAAATCCTTTCCTAGTAATGTCAGCTCTTCCGGGCACAGTTTCCTTAACTGAGGTCTGGAGGAGGGGCATAGAGGGAGGAGCCAGTGCACACCAGATATAGTACCTAATCTTTCTTTTAAGAGTGCCCAGTCTCCTGCGGAGCCCGTCTATTCCCCATGGTCCTTACGGAGTACCCAGCATCCACTACGGACTACGAGAAATAGAATTACCGGTGAGTAAATTCTTTTCTCTAACGTCCTAGTGGATGCTGGGGACTCCGTCAGGACCATGGGGAATAGCGGGCTCCGCAGGAGACAGGGCACATCTAAAAAAGCTTTTAGGTCACATGGTGTGTACTGGCTCCTCCCCCTATGACCCTCCTCCAAGCCTCAGTTAGGTTTTTGTGCCCGTCCGAGAAGGGTGCAATCTAGGTGGCTCTCTTAAAGAGCTGTTTAGAAAAGTTTTTTTTTAGGTTTCATTCAGTGATTCCTGCTGGCAACAGGATCACTGCAACGAGGGACTTAGGGGAGAGATCTCCAACTCACCTGCGTGCAGGATGGATTGGGATCTTAGGCTACTGGACACTGAGCTCCAGAGGGAGTCGGAACACAGGTCAGCCTGGGGTTCGTCCCGGAGCCGCGCCGCCGATCCCCCTTACAGACGCTGAAGAAGACGGCAGAACGGAGGTCCGGAAACAGGCGGCAGAAGACTTCACAGTCTTCATGAAGGTAGCGCACAGCACTGCAGCTGTGCGCCATTGTTGTCACACGGCTCACTGACCTAGTCACGGAGGGTGCAGGGCGCTGCTGGGGGCGCCCTGGGCAGCAATATAAGTACCTTATTGGCAAAATAAATACATCACATATAGCCATTAAGGCTATATGTATGTATTTTAACCCAGGCCAGTTCTTAAAAACCGGGAGAAAAAACCCGCCGAAAAAGGGGCGGAGCTTATTCTCCTCAGCACACAGCGCCATTTTCCCTCACAGAAAGGCTGAGGGGAAGGCTCCCATGCTCTCCCCTGCACTGCACTACAGAAACAGGGTTAAAACAGAGAGGGGGGGCACTGATTTGGCGATATAAATATATATTAAATGCTATAAGGGAGGAACACTTTTATAAAGGTTGTCCCTGTATAATTATAGCATTTTGGTGTGTGCTGGCAAACTCTCCCTCTGTCTCCCCAAAGGGCTAGTGGGTCCTGTCCTCTATCAGAGCATTCCCTGTGTGTGTGCTGTATGTCGGTACGTGTGTGTCGACATGTATGAGGAAAATGTTGGTGAGGAGGCGGAGCAAATTGCCTGTAATGGTGATGTCACTCTCTAGGGAGTCGACACCGGAATGGATGGCTTACTTGTGGAAGTACGTGATCATGTCAACACGCTGCGAGCCGGTTGACGACATGAGACGACCGGCAAACAAATTAGTACCTGTCCAGGCGTCTCAGACACCGCCAGGGGCTTGTAAAAACGCCCATTTACATCAGGGACACTGACTCCAGTGTCGACGGTGAAGAAACAAACGTATTTTCCTTTAGGGCCACACGTTACATGTTAAGGGCATGAAGGAGGTGTTACATATTTCTGATACTACAAGTACCACAAATAAGGGTATTTTGTAGGGTGTGAATAAACTACTTGTAGTTTTGCCTAAATCAGATAAATTAAATGAAGTGTGTGATGATACGTGGGGTTCCTCCGATAGAAAGTTATGGGCGGTATACCCTTTCCCGCCAGAAGTAAGGGCGAGTTGGGAAACACACCTTAGGGTGGATAAGGCGCTCACACGCTTATAAAAACAAGTGGCGTTACCGTCTCCAGATACGGCCGCCCTCAAGGAGCCAGCTGATAGGAAGCTGAAAAATAGCCTAAGAAGTATATACACACATACTGGTGTTATACTACGACCAGCAATCGCCTCAGACTGGATGTGCAGCGCTGAGGGGGCTTGGTCGGATTTCCTGACTGAAAATTTTGATACCCTTGACAGGGACAAGATTTTATTGTCTATAGAGCATTTTAAGGATGCATTTCTATATATGCGTGATGCGCAGAGGGATATTTGCATTCTGGCATCAAGAGTAAATGTGATGTCCATATCTGCCAGACGAAGACACGACAGTGGTCAGGTGAGGCAGATTCCAGACGGCACATGGAAGTATTGCCGTATAAAGGGGCGGTCCATCGGACCTGGTGGCCATGGCGACAGCTGAAAAATCCACCTTTTGTTCCCCGAGTCACATCTCAGCAGAAAAGGACACAGTCTTTTCAGTCTCAGTCCTTTCGTCCCCATACGGGCAGGCGGGCAAAGGCCAGTCATATCTGCCCAGGGGTAGAGAAAAGGGAAGAAGACTGCAGCAAGCAGCCCACTCCCAGGAACAGAAGCCCTTCACAGCTTCTGCCAAGTCCGCAGCATGACGCTGGGGCAGTACAAGTGGACTCAGGTGCGGTAGGGGGTCATCTCAAGAGTTTCAGCACGCAGTGGGCTCACTCGCAAGGGGACTCCTGGATCCTACATGTAGTATCCCAGGTGTACATTGGAAATTCGAGACGTCTCCTCCTCACAAGTTCCGGAAGTCTGTTTTACCAACGTCTACCTCCGACAGGGAGGCAGTATTGGAAACAATTCACAGGCTGTATTCCCAGCAGGTGATAATCAAAGTACCCCTCCTACAACAAGGGAGGGGGTATTATTCCACACTATATTGTGGTACTGAAGCCAAACGGCTCGGTGAGATCTGGAATATTTGAACACTTACATACAAGCGTTCAAATCAAGATGGAGTCACTCAGAGCAGTGATAGCGAACCAGGAAGAAGGGGACGAGATGGTGTCACTGGATATCAGGGACATTTACCTACATGTCCAAATTTGCCCTTCTCACCAAGGGTACTTCAGGTTCGTGGTACAGAACTGTCACTATCAGTTCAGACGCTGCCGTTTGGATTGTCCACGGCGCCCCGGGTCTTTACCAAGGTAATGGCCGAAATGATGATTCTTCTTAAAAGAAACTTGGACGCTTTCCTGATAAGGGCAAGGTCCAGAGAACAGTTGGAGGTCGGAGTAGCACTATCTTTAATAGTTCTACGACAGCACGAGTGGATTCTAAATATTCCAAAATCGTAGCTTTTCCGAGGACACGTCTACTGTTCCTAGGGATGATTCTGGACACAGTCCAGAAAAAGGTGTTTCTCCCAGAGGAGAAAACCAGGGAGTTATCCGAGCTAATCGGGATCCTCCTAAAACCAGGAAAAGTGTCAGTGCATCATTGCACAAGAGTCCTGGTAAAAATGGTGGCTTATTACGAAGCAATTCCATTCGGCAGATTTCACGCAAGAACTCTTCAGTGGGATCTGCTGGACAAATGGTCCGGATCGCATCTTCAGATGCATCAGCGGATAACCCTATATCCAAGGACAAGGGTGTCTCTCCTGTGGTGATTACAGAGTGCTCATCTTCTAGAGGGCCACAGATTCAGCATTCAGGATTGGATGCTGGTAACCACGGAGGCCAGCCTGAGAGGCTGGGGAGCAGTCACACAGGGAAAAAATTTCCAGGAAAGTGTGATCAAGTCTGGAGAATTCTCTCCACATAGATGGAGCTAAGAGTGAAATTATAAGGCTCTAAACTTAGCAAGACCTCTGCTTCAAGGTCAGCCGGTATTGATCCAGTGGGATAACATCACGGCAGTCGCCCACGTAAACAGAAAGGGCGACACAAGAAGCTGGAGGGCAGTGAAAACACTGCAAGGATTTTTCGCTAGGCGGAAAATCATGTGATAGCACTGTCAGCGTGTTCTCTCCGGGAGTGGACGACTGGGAAGCAGACTTCCTCAGCAGGCATGACCTCCACCTGGGAGAGTGGGAACTTCATAGGGAAGTTTTTCCGCATGATTGTGAGCCATTGGCAAAGACCAAAGGTGGAAATGATGGCGTCCCGCCCGAACAAAAAACGGGACAGGTATTGCGCCAGGTCATGAGACCTTCAGGCGATAGCTGTGGATGTCCTGGTAACACCGTGGGTGTAACAGTCGGTGTATGTGTTCCCTCCTCTGCTTCTCATAACCAAGGTATTGAGAATTATAAGACATAGAGGAGTATGAACTATACTCGTGACTCCGGATTGGCCAAGAGGGACTTGGTACCCGGAACTTCAAGAGATGCTCACAGAGGACTAAGGGCCTGGGGAGCTAAGAAGGGACTTGCTTCAGCAGGTACCATGTCTATTCCAAGACTTACCGCGGCTGCGTTTGACGGCATGGCGGTTGAATGCCGGATCCTGAAGGAAAAAGGCATTCCATAAGAGGTCATACCTACCCTGGTCAAAGCCAGGAAGGAGGTGATCGCACAACGTCATCACCACATGTGGTGAAAATATGTTGCGTGGGTGAGGCCAGGAAGGCCCCACGAAGAAAATTCAACTAGGTCGATTTCTACACTTCCTGAAAACAGGAGTGTTTTGAGCCTAAAATTGGGGTTCTTTAAGGTTTTAAGTTTCGGCCCTGTAGAATTTCTTCCGAAAAGAATTGACTTCAGTTCCTGAAGTCCAGATTGTCAAGGGAGTATTGCATATACACCCCTTTTTGTGCCTCTAGTGGCACCGTGGGATCTCAACATAGTGTTGGGATTCCTTAAAATCATATTGGTTTGAACCGCTCAAATCTGTGGATTTGAAATATATCACATGGAAAGTGAACATGCTGTTGACCAATATCTCACATGGACAGTGACCATGCTGTTGGTCCTGGCCTCGGCCAGGCCTTTGTCAGAATGGGCGGCTTTGTCTTGCAAAAGCCCATATTTAATTTTCCATTCGGACAGGGCAGAACTGGGACTCGTCTCCAGTTTTCTTCCTAAGGGGGTGTCAGGTTTTTCACCTGAAACAACCTATTATGGTGCCTGCGGCTTCTAGGGACTTGGAGGACTCCAAGTTACTAGACGTTGTCAGGACCCTAAAAATATATATATATATATATATATATATAGTTTAGGACGGCTGGAGTCAGAAAGTCTGACTTGCTGTTTATATTGTATGGCACCCAACAAGATGGGTGCTCCTGCGTCTAAACAGACGATTGCACGTTGGATCTGTAGCACAATCCAACTTGCACATTCTGTGGCAGGCGTGCCACAGCCTAAATCTGTAAAGGCCCACTCCACTAGGAAAGTGGGCGCATCTTGGGCGGCTGCCCAAGGGGTCTCGGCATTACAACTTTGCCGAGCAGCTACGTGGTCAGGGGAGAACACGTTTGTAAAATTTTACAAATTTGATACTCTGGCTAAGGAGGACCTGGAGTTCTCTCATTCGGTGCTGCAGAGTCATCCGCACTCTCCCGCCCGTTTGGGAGCTTTGGTATAATCCCCATGGTCCTGACGGAGTCCCCAGCATCCACTAGGACGTTAGAGAAAATAAGAATTTACTTACCGATAATTCTATTTCTCGTAGTCCGTAGTGGATGCTGGGCGCCCATCCCAAGTGCGGTTTGTCTGCAATGCTTGTACATAGTTATTGTTACAAAAATCGGGTTATTCTTGTTGTGAGCCATCTTTTTCAGAGGCTACTTCGTTTTGTTATCATACTGTTAACTGGGTTCAGATCACAAGTGGTACGGTGTGATTGGTGTGGCTGGTATGAGTCTTACCCGGGATTCAAGATCCTTCCTTATTGTGTACGCTCGTCCGGGCACAGTACCTAACTGAGGCTTGGAGGAGGGTCATAGGGGGAGGAGCCAGTACACACCATGTGACCTAAAAGCTTTTTTAGATGTGCCCTGTCTCCTGCGGAGCCCGCTATTCCCCATGGTCCTGACGGAGTCCCCAGCATCCACTACGGACTACGAGAAATAGAATTATCGGTAAGTAAATTCTTATTATTTTTTGTATTATTATTTAATATTAGTTTTTTATTTATGTATTTATTTCTGTATTTTTATTTATTTATTTATTATAATTATAATTATTTTTGGAGGGGTGCCAAATTACTGCCTTGCTCCGGGCGATGAAAATCCTAGTTTAGACCCTGATGTGAGGACCACCGGGGAGGGTTAGGGTTAGGCTGCTGGGGATGGGGGGAGGTTAGGGTCAGGCTGTGGGGAGGGAGGGTTAGGGAGGTTAGGAATAGTATACTCATCACTTAGGTGTTGGAATTCTTAGCGTTGGGATGTGGCTGTCAGTATTCTGACTGCCAGCATCCCAAGTGCCAGGATCCCGATACCATCCGATATGGAAGGAAACAAGCTTCACATTTAAAAAATATATATATATATCTTTACATTTGCTGTGGCTGTCCCCCCCCCCCCGCACCCCCACATTTTAAGGATAATGGATATGCCCCTTAGGGTCTTTCTGAGGGTTTACTCCAAAAGCTGGGACTCTCCCCTTTTGGTGGACACTGGAAGCTTGTCTCTACTATGCCCAGAACCAGAGATATCAGCCTTCCAGCTGCTGGTCCCTGCTCCAGCTCCACACAACTGGTATACAGTTTTATATTTTCGTTGGTGGATTGCTCTGGCTCCTGAACTCCAAGTCCCCAGTACCTCCCGAAAGGTGGGACTCTCTAGTTTTTTTATCCCATTGAAGCTAAGAAATTTATTTCCAGAAACTGGAGATATCTGCAGTCAAGCAAGCTGCACCCCCACCAGAAAATGATGAATATTGAGCCAACTCCACTTTCCACCCCTCGGCTGCTTAATAAACACCCCCCTACCACCCTGGAAGTCATTTACTGGGGCCCCTTCATTCAGCCCAATTGCCCCTTCTACAGATTAGTGTTCTCCCTCCCGCCCCATCTCTTACCAACTGTGCAGTAAAGGAGTAATTAGCAGAAATTACTGCTCCAGGTCCTACATGCTTAGTGGAAGATAGAACACCTCCTAACATCAAAGGGGCTGATGATAGCACCACCCACCCCTACCACTGGAAAACGAGTAGGGGCCACAGTGCATTGCTTTGCCCAAGTGCCTACACTGCTGTTAAGACGGCCCTGCCCAGCGCAGCAGTGCGCGCCGCAGGCGCGCGCAAAAAAATTAGGGGCGTGGTTTCATGGGGAAGGAGTGTGGCCACAAAATAATACCAATTCATATAGCGGTGCACAGTAGTCTCCGTTATTCAAATTATGCCGCACAGTAGCGCCACTACACCAGGAAGAGCCCCTTTCACACATTACGGCGGACAGATTCCCCTTTTTACACATTACGGCAGACAGTCCCCCTTTTACACATTACGGTAGACAGCGTCCCCCTTTTTACACATTGCGGCAGACAGCGTCCCCTTTTTACACATTGCGGCAGACAGCGTCCCCTTTTTACACATTGCGGCAGACAGCGTCCCCTTTTTACACATTGCGGCAGACAGCGTACCCTTTTTACACATTGCGGCAGACAGCGTCCCCTTTTTACACATTACTCACCCCTCACTGTCACACATTCCCACTCACCCCTCACTGTCACACATTCCCACACTGTCACACATTCCCACTCACCCCTCACTGTCACACATGACCACTCACCACGCACTGTCACACATGACCACTCACCCCGCACTGTCACACATGACCACTCACCCCACACTGTCACACATTCCCACTCACCCCTCACTGTCACACATGACCACTCACCACGCACTGTCACACATGACCACTCACCCCGCACTGTCACACATGACCACTCACCACGCACTGTCACACATGACCACTCACCCCGCACTGTCACACATTCCCACTCACCCCTCACTGTCACACATGACCACTCACCACGCACTGTCACACATGACCACTCACCCCGCACTGTCACACATGACCACTCACCCCACACTGTCACACATTCCCACTCACCCCTCACTGTCACACATGACCACTCACCACGCACTGTCACACATGACCACTCACCCCGCACTGTCACACATGACCACTCACCACGCACTGTCACACATGACCACTCACCCCGCACTGTCACACATTCCCACTCACCCCGCACTGTCACACATTCCAACAAATCCCGTACTGTCACACATTCCCACTCACCCGACTGTCACACATTCCCACTCGCTGCAACACATTTTCACTCATCCGCACTGTCACCCGACTACAACCACAAATAAAGTCATGTTTCTCACTATGTGCCTCCCCTCTGCCCATCTATGCTGCATCTAGGGGTCTCCTCTCCTCCCCTCCCCTATACAGGAACATATACTCCAGCCAGCAGCAGGTATTTGCTATGGCTGCAGGCAGCTGGCTTTTAGTTTCAGTGACCAGTCGTGGGGGAAGGCACAGGTAAAAAGATCCCTCTCGCTCTCGCCTTGCACAGATGGACAGAGCTCCCCCTTCTCCTGCAGCATGCTTGCGGACATAGGGCTCTGGAGAGCGGCGCAGTCACAGTCCCAGTCTGAGCGTGGCGTTTACACTACGTCCTGGCCGGCTCCTCTCTGCATGCGTGTGACATCATGCGCACGTGCATCATGTCACACGCACAACACATTTATTATACATAATGACAGGCGAGCACTAGAGGAGCCGGGACCCGGCAGCTGTATAATAACGGACAGTGTGCCGGGACCATGAAAAGGCTTGCACGCGTCCAGTTCAGCCGTGCCCTGTCGGTGGGGGCTTGCGGTAAATCCGCCACTGGCTGCAGGCGGCATGTAATGAGTCAGTTTGAATCATTACATGCCGCACTGGCTTTGGGCCCCTTGACAGTGACGGGCCCCAGTGCAAGGCACTGCTTGCACTGGCGGTAGTTCCGCCACTGGTTGGTGCCCAAACCACCCCGACACCACTGGGTGTTAGTAGCCTATTAAGTACTTTTACATTATGTTTTTATGTGTCCATCACAGTCCCATAAAATATTGCACAATGTGTTCACAAAGGAGAAAGGTGGTGTGCACCAGTTAAATCACTAGAATGACATCTGTGCATAAGAATAGGAGCACTGAACATCCATTTTCCTTCATCATAGTAAATAACTCACATAAATGTAACCCATTAATTCCTATCTCTGTCTTCCCTGACTAGATAGATGCATATGAAAAGACGAATAAGTAAGAAACACACCACACGCAAAGTAAGAGTCTTTAAACAAGCCATGGGGTTGATGAATTGTTTGATGTATGGAAACATAATGCAATTCATTTATCTTAGGTTACGCATGACTGAGAGTTACCCTTTAGATATTCAGCAAACTATAGTAGGGTATGCTGCTGTGAAATATAACAAGAGAGGAGAAAGAGGAGTAGCAATGTATTCTATGATAGAATGTAAGGAATCAACCAATAAATCAGCTGGTTTCAATTTAATTAACAAAGGTAATGACCCACAAAAGTAGAAGAGCAAGTTATTCATTGATGGTTTCAAATGTGAGTTAAGTCAACAAAATAAGATTATTAAGCAGACACAAGTTTACTAATGGCAGTGTAATTAAGACTTATGATATGTATTTTTCTCTGACGTCCTAGTGGATGCTGGGTACTCCGTAAGGACCATGGGGAATAGATGGGCTCCGCAGGAGACTGGGCACTCTAAAGAAAAGATTAGGTACTACATCTGGTGTGCACTGGCTCCTCCCTCTATGCCACTCCTCCAGACCTCAGTTAGAATCTGTGCCCGGCCAGAGCTGGTTGCACACTAGGGGCTCTCCTGAGCTTCCTAGAAAGAAAAGTATTTGTTAGGTTTTTTATTTTCAGTGAGATCTGCTGGCAACAGACTCACTGCTACGTGGGACTTAGGGGAGAGAAGCAAACCTACCTGCTTGCAGCTAGCTTGTGCTTCTAGGTTACTGGACACCATTAGCTCCAGAGGGATCGAACACAGGGCCCGACCTCGATCGTCCGTTCCCGGACCCGCGCCGCCGTCCCCCTTGCAGAGCCAGAAGACGGAAGAAACCGGAGGAAATCGGCGGCTGAAGACTTCGGTCTTCATTAAGGTAGCGCACAGCACTGCAGCTGTGCGCCATTGCTCCCTATGCACACCACACACTCCGGTCACTGATGGGTGCAGGGCGCTGGGGGGGGGGGGGCGCCCTGGGCAGCAATTAGAGTACCTTACATGGCAAAAAGCACATAATACAGTCTAATAAACTGTATATGTGCATAATCCCCCGCCATAAAAGTATATAAAAAAGCGGGAGAAGTCCGCTGAGAAGGGGGCAGGGCTATCTCCCTCAGCACACCGGCGCCATTTTCTCTTCACAGCTCCGCTGGAAGACAGCTCCCCAGGCTCTCCCCTGCAGTTTCCAGGCTCAAAGGGTAAAAAAGAGAGGGGGGGGGCACTAAATTTAGGCGCAAACTGAGTATATTAAGCAGCTATAGGGAAAAATCACTTTTGTTAGTGTAAATCCCTGTTTATTAGCGCTGTGGTGTGTGCTGGCATACTCTCTCTCTGTCTCCCCAAAGGACTTTGTGGGGTCCTGTCCTCAGTCAGAGCATTCCCTGTGTGTGTGTGCGGTGTGTCGGTACGGCTGTGTCGACATGTTTGATGAGGACGCTTACGTGGAGGCGGAGCAGGTGCCGATAAGTGTGATGTCGCCCCCTGCGGGGCCGACACCTGAGTGGATGGATATGTGGAAGGTATTAACCGACAGTGTCAACTCCTTACATAAAAGGTTCGATGACGCAGCTTTGGGACAGCCGGCATCTCAGCCCGCGCCTGCCCAGGCATCTCAGAGGCCGTCAGGGGCTCAAAAACGCCCGCTACCTCAGATGGCTGACACAGATGTCGTCACGGAGTCTGACTCCAGTGTCGACGAGGATGAGACAAATATACTATCCACTAGGGCCATCCGATGTATGATTACGGCAATAAAAAATGTGTTGCACATTTCTGACATTAACCCGGTTACCACAAAAAAGGGTATTATGTTTGGGGAGAAAAAGCAGCCAGTGACTTTTCCCCCATCTGATGAGTTAAACGAATTGTGTGAAGAAGCGTGGGGTTCCCCAGATAAGAAACTAGTAATTTCTAAGCGGTTACTAATGGCGTACCCTTTCCCGCCAACGGATAGGTTACGCTGGAAGACATCCCCTAAGGTGGACAAAGCGCTCACACGCTTATCAAAAAAGGTGGCACTGCCATCTCAGGATACGGCCGCCTTAAAGGAGCCTGCAGATAGAAAGCAGGAGGCTATCCTGAAGTCTGTATATACACACTCAGGTACTATACTGAGACCTGCTATTGCTTCAGCATGGATGTGCAGTGCTGCAGCAGCGTGGTCTGATTCCCTGTCTGATAACATTGATTCCCTTGACAGGGACACTATATTGCTAACCATAGAGCATATTAAAGACGTAGTCTTATATATGAGAGATGCACAGAGGGACATTTGCCGGCTGGCATCTAGAATTAATGCGATGTCCATTTCTGCCAGGAGAGTATTATGGACTCGGCAGTGGACGGGTGATGCTGATTCTAAAAGGCACATGGAAATTTTGCCTTATAAGGGTGAGGAATTGTTTGGGGACGGCCTTTCGGACCTCGTATCCACAGCAACAGCTGGGAAGTCGACTTTTTTACCTCAGGTTCCCTCACAGCCTAAGAAAGTACCGTATTATCAAGTACAGTCCTTTCGGCCTCAGAAAGGCAAGCGGGTTAGAGGCGCGTCCTTTCTGCCCAGAGGCAGGGGTAGAGGGAAAAAGCTGCACCATACAGCCAGTTCCCAAGAACAAAAATCCTCCCCTGCTTCCACTAATCCACCGCATGACGCTGGGGCTCCACAGGTGGAGCCAGGTGCGGTGGGGGCCCGTCTCCGGAACTTCAGCGACCAGTGGGTTAGCTCACAGGTGGATCTCTGGGTTCTACAAGTGGTATCTCAGGGATACAAGCTGGAATTCGAGACGTCTCCCCCTCGCCGTTACCTCAAATCAGCCTTGCCAGCTACTCCCCAGGACAGGGAGGTAGTACTGGCAGCAATTCACAAGCTGTACCTCTAGCAGGTGATAATAAAAGTTCCCCTCCTTCAACAGGGACGGGGTTACTATTCCACAATGTTTGTGGTACCGAAACCAGACGGTTCGGTGAGACCCATTCTAAATTTGAAATCCTTGAACACTTATATAAGGAAGTTCAAGTTCAAAATGGAATCGCTCAGGGCGGTTATTGCAAGCCTGGAACAGGGGGATTACATGGTATCACTGGACATCAAGGATGCTTACCTACATGTCCCCATTTACCCACCTCACCAGGTGTACCTCCGTTTTGTGGTACAGGACTGCCATTACCAATTCCAGACGTTGCCGTTTGGTCTGTCCATGGCACCGAGGGTATTTACCAAAGTAATGGCCGAAATGATGATACTCCTTCAAAAGAAGGGAGTTATAATTATCCCGTACTTGGACGATCTCCTTATAAAGGCGAGGTCCAGGGAGCAGTTGTTGGTCGGAGTAGCACTATCTCAGGAAGTGCTACAACAGCACGGCTGGATTCTGAATATCCCGAAGTCGCAGCTGGTTCCTACGACGCGTCTGCTGTTCCTGGGTATGATTCTGGACACAGAACAGAAGAAGGTGTTTCTCCCGGAGGAGAAGGCCAAGGAGTTGTCATCTCTGGTCAGAGACCTCCTAAAACCAAAACAGGTGTCGGTGCATCACTGCACGCGAGTCCTGGGAAAGATGGTAGCTTCTTACGAGGCAATTCCATTCGGCAGGTTCCATGCACGGATCTTTCAGTGGGATCTGTTAGACAAGTGGTCCGGATCGCATCTTCAGATGCATCGGCTGATCACCCTGTCCCCGAGGGCCAGGGTGTCTCTGCTGTGGTGGCTGCAGAGTGCTCATCTTCTCGAGGGCCGCAGATTCGGCATACAGGACTGGATCCTGGTGACCACGGATGCAAGCCTCCGAGGTTGGGGGGCAGTCACTCAGGGAAGAAACTTCCAAGGACAATGGTCGAGTCAGGAAGCTTCCCTGCACATAAATTTTCTGGAACTAAGGGCCATTTACAATGCCCTAAGTCAGGCAAGACCCCTGCTTCAAAACCAGCTGGTGCTGATTCAGTCAGACAACATCACGGCGGTCGCCCATGTAAACCGACAGGGCGGCACAAGAAGCATGATGGCGATGGCAGAAGCCACAAGGATTCTCCGATGGGCGGAAAATCACGTGATAGCACTGTCAGCAGTGTTCATTCCGGGAGTGGACAACTGGGAAGCAGACTTCCTCAGCAGGCACGACCTCCACCCGGGAGAGTGGGGACTTCATCCAGAAGTCTTCCAGCTGATTGTAAATCGTTGGGAAAGGCCACAGGTGGACATGATGGCGTCCCGCCTCAGACGGCATGGCGGTTGAATGCCGGATCCTGATGGAAAAGGGCATTCCGGTTGAAGTCATTCCTACGCTGATAAAAGCTAGGAAGGATGTGACAGCAAAACATTATCACCGCATATGGCGAAAATATGTTGCTTGGTGTGAGGCTATGAAGGCCCCAACAGAAGAATTTCAGATGGGTCGATTTCTGCACTTCCTACAGTCAGGAGTGACTATGGGCCTAAAATTGGGATCCATTAAAGTCCAGATTTCGGCCCTGTCTATTTTCTTTCAAAAAGAACTGGCTCCACTGCCTGAAGTTCAGACGTTTGTTAAGGGAGTGCTGCATATTCAGCCCCCTTTTGTGCCCCCAGTGGCACCTTGGGATCTCAACGTTGTGTTGGATTTCCTAAAATCACATTGGTTTGAGCCACTTCAGACCGTGGAGTTGAAATATCTCACGTGGAAAGTGGTCATGCTTTTGGCCTTGGCTTCGGCTAGGCGTGTGTCAGAATTGGCGGCTTTGTCATGTAAAAGCCCCTATCTGATCTTCCATATGGACAGGGCAGAATTGAGGACTCGTCCCCAATTTCTCCCTAAGGTGGTATCAGCGTTTCATTTGAACCAACCTATTGTGGTGCCTGCGGCTACTCGGGACTTGGAGGCTTCCAAGTTGCTGGACGTAGTCCGGGCCCTGAAAATCTATGTTTCCAGGACGGCTAGAGTCAGAAAAACTGACTCGCTGTTTATCCTGCATGCACCCAACAAGCTGGGTGCTCCTGCTTCTAAGCAGACTATTGCTCGCTGGATCTGTTGCACGATTCAACTTGCACATTCTGCGGCTGGACTGCCGCATCCTAAATTAGTCAAAGCCCATTCCACGAGGAAGGTGGGCTCTTCTTGGGCGGCTGCCCGAGGGGTCTCGGCTTTACAACTTTGCCGAGCTGCTACCTGGTCGGGGTCAAACATGTTTGCAAAATTCTACAAGTTTGATACCCTGGCTGAGGAGGACCTTGAGTTTGCTCATTCGGTGCTGCAGAGTCATCCGCACTCTCCCGCCCGTTTGGGAGCTTTGGTATAATCCCCATGGTCCTTACGGAGTACCCAGCATCCACTAGGACGTCAGAGAAAATAAGATTTTACTCACCGGTAAATCTATTTCTCGTAGTCCGTAGTGGATGCTGGGAGCCCGTCCCAAGTGCGGAATTCTGCAATACTTGTATATAGTTATTGCTTAACTATAGGTTTTTTTTGTTCTGAGCCATCAGTTTAATGAGGCTCAGTTGTTGTTCATACTGTTAACTGGGTATAATTATCACAAGTTGTACGGTGTGATTGGTGTGGCTGGTATGAGTCTTACCCTGGGTTCCAAATCCTTTCCTAGTAATGTCAGCTCTTCCGGGCACAGTTTCCCTAACTGAGGTCTGGAGGAGGGGCATAGAGGGAGGAGCCAGTGCACACCAGATGTAGTACCTAATCTTTTCTTTAGAGTGCCCAGTGTCCTGCGGAGCCCGTCTATTGCCCATGGTCCTTACGGAGTACCCAGCATCCACTACGGACTACGAGAAATAGATTTACCGGTGAGTAAAATCTTATTATTATATTTCTTAGGACCTAAATCGCTAGAAAAATCAGGCTGAATAAGAAAAGTTTATTTGAGCAATTTTGTTAATAAAAATGAGAATGAATGTAAGACAGAAACTTTAGTGACGTGCAGTATGATCCTGCAGGAACCGTTTTAGGGAAAAAAAGTCAGTTTAAATGCCTTCTCTCTGTTTGACTATACAGTGGACTGATTAGTGCAATGACTGAGACGGAGGGTGCATGATTATTTCAATAAAAATAAACAATTTTTTTTTAGTTTTTAGATAACAACTATTTATGATAATGCACCGTTTTGTAGAGAAACTGTGAAAGTTTGGGGCCTATTTATCAACGAGTTTTATCATACGCAGAGTTTTAAAACTTGTTGCATATGATAAAACTCATTGATAAATGGGCCCCTTCATTACAGCAAATTACAGAGGTTTGATGTGTGTACCTTGAGACCAGGGCAAGAGTGGGATGAAAAACCAGCCTGGGAAATTTCTGCCAGCAGACCTAAATGGTATCTGGTCTATAGATCTACACTAAACAGGTCTACAGTAAATAGGTTGACCACTAGTGTTCCACATGGTCAAAAGGTTGACAGGATCAAAAGGTCGACAGGGTCAAAAGGTCAACAATCAAAGTGTTGACAGGGTCAAAAGGTCGAAAGTCAAAAGGTTGACAGTTGCCCGTCGCTAGAAACGGCACTGCCTCTGCGCACGCCTATGGTCCCAGGACTGGCCGTGGGTGCTCATCATTTTCCGTGGGTGCTCGGGCCCGGGTGCACCCACGGATTCTGCGCCTTGGGCTGGTGGGCATAAAAATATGACTCGACCATGTATAATAACAAGTACCAAGTGCTCTGTAAATATGAAACATCAATACATTCCCTTAATGAGCTGCCACAAAACATTACTACAGACACTCCCCCTCCCTCCAAACATACATAACTTTACACTACCCATAAGTAACTTAAATTTACCAAAATACAACAGTGCTTACAGTGGTCCTAGGGAGGCGGTGGAACTCTCCCCTTCCACCCCCCCGGCGCCCATGTGATAAAGGGATTGCGCACGCCAAAAAGGGGACGTGGTCTCAAAAAGAAAGGGGCATGGTCACGCAATAGTATCCCCAATTAAAATTATGCCGCACAGTAGCACAATCTTGTTCACATTACACCACATAGTAGTGTCCCTTATTCATGTTATGACACACATTGGTGCCCCTTATACACAAAGCCTGCAGTAGTAGCACCCCTAATCCTCATAACGACTACTGCAGTAGCGCCCTTTATACAATGCCCACAGTAGTAGTACCCCTTATGCAACGTCCACTGTAGTGGTAGTGCCCCTTATGAAGAGCCCATAGTAGTGGTGCCCCTTATGCAATGCCCCCAGTAGTAGTGCCCCTTATGTCCTCAGGAGTTATGTCCCATATGAAGTGCGCCCTTTACAATGCCCTCATTGCTAGTGCCCCCAGTTGTAATGCCCTTAGTGGTAATGCCCGTGTGTAGTATTGCCCCCAGTAGTAATGCCCCTGTAGTAATGCCCCTAGTCATTTAGCCCGCTGTAGTTATGCCCCCAGTAGTTATAGCCCCCTAGTAGTTATAGCCCCCTAGTAGTTATGCCCCCAGTAGTTATGCCCCTGTAATTATAGCCACTGTAGTTATGCCCCCAGCAGTTTAGCCCCCAGTGGTAATGTCCCCTTTAGTTATAGCCCCCCTTTAGTTTAGCCCCCTGCAGTTTACCCTCCCTGTTGTTTACCCCCACTGTAGTTTAGCCCCCCAGTGGTAATGCCCCTAGTAGTTTAGCCTCTGTAGTTATGCCCCCTGTAGGTAATCCTCCCTGTAGTTAATCCCCCTATAGTTTAGCCCCCCGGTAGTTATGCCCCCTGTAGTTATGCCGTCCTGTAATTTAGCCCTTGTTGTTAAGCCCCCCGTAGCTTAGCCCTGCTGTAGTTTAGCCCCCACTGGTAATGTCCACTGTATAAGCTACTTACACACACACACACACACACACACACACACACACACACACACACACACACACACACACACACACACACACACACACACAAAACCCAATACTTACCAAGCCCCACTCCTGCTTCCAGACCGCTGCCCTCTGTCTGGCGCTCCCTCTTCAGAACGATGGGAGAGACGTCATGACATCTCTCCCATAGTGCACAACTGCACACTGCCAGATTCGGAAGCCGAAGCTCAGTAGTGAGCTCCTGCCTCCAGCTGCCACTGTGGAGAGGAAGTCGGGTGCCTGCTGGTAACACAATCTCAGTGGGGGCCCGGCATCTCCCTACAGCACCAGGCACACCTAACCCGATCGGGTTAGGTGTGCCGGAGGAGGTGGAACTGCATAATATTACTACAATACCCACCTCCCCAGATATTATTAATATACACCCCAAACCCCAGAAAACACTAAAAATACACACCTTCCTATTGAAGGAAGTTCTGCAGTCTCATACCATCCAACTGTACCTTTTTGGCAGGTACAGTACCTTTTTTTTATGGTCTGTACCTGCCAAAGAGGGCCTTGTACCAATTTTTGACTCTCCAAATTTACATTGAAAGTATAGGAAAAGGGGCGTGGCCACACTCCTTTTACCCGTGACCATGCCCCTTTCCTAATTTGTACTGGTTTTTATGTGTAAAATGTTGGAGAGTATGCAGTCTCCTCACAGTCATTGTTCACTCTCAGAAGCAGAGGTAGGGATGGCCATCGACAACCGATGATTACTAATCATTGATGGTTTATGGCTGATGTCGAATGCTTTTGCCATCGATGGCACAGCATAAATTAATATTTTTTGTTTTGTTTTGCAAGGTGCTGGGACTCTGAGCATACTGTAGCTCCGCCCTTGACAGCCACAAAGCCCCACCCCTGGGTTGTGATTTCCTGTGGGTCAGTCACTGAAATAACAGGGATGACCATCGATGAGTAAAACCATTGACGATCTCCCATAGCATAGTTGGTGACCATCGATGGCCACTCACAGTTTTGCCATCAGTGGAACCTTGGGGTGGGCAGGAGAAAGGGACAGAGACAACAGTAAATAAGTGGCTGCTCCCAGGTGAGGGAGCAGCCACCATGGATAGAGAGAAGGGGGCGGGCGATGGTTACTGTTGCTGTCTGCACCAAAGATATGTCAGACTGTGACATGTCTGCAGTCTCAGCCAGATAGTAGCTGGCAAGTGCAGGTGTGGTGGCCGCGGGTTGTGCAATCGTGCCTACAGCCAGCATTAAGCAATATAAGGATGTCTCCTTATTACTGGGCTGGGAGTCTCAATGTCGCGCCCTCAGGTCTCGGCGTCCTAAGACAGCAGGCTAAAACTGCCTAATGGTAGTGCCGGCCCTGCCAGTAGTTGTGCTGTACCAATGGATATGAGATTTTGTATTTATCTGATACTATCCTATCCATAAGATCATATTTTAAACTCAGTCATGCTCCAAGTTTGCAGGTGCGTCAAACTGAGCTGCCCTTAGGGCATATTTATTATTTGGTTTTAGGCCTAGTAATTATAATTTCTTATTGTCGTTATTTGCGCCAATAAGAAATTATGTTCCACCTAGATGTATTAAGAAGCCCATCCAGGACATAAGGAAGGCAAGATGGTGCCTAGGACAGCTGCCTCGGTGCTGCTTAGCCAAATAATTTTCTTTTTTATGTTATGTGTGCCCCCTGTGTGTGCAGTAACAAGGCACAGTAGAGAGAAACTTATAAGTTGCTCGGATCTCACCTCCTGGCTGAGGGCACTGGGACTCCTGGCTGGATCAGTGGCTTCGGCTGCCCTCGTTGCCCTATGCAAAGACAAGGGAGATGGAACGGCCAGAGACATGGCAGCGCCCCCGATGCGACTAAGTGGCTGCCTTCGGTGAAGAGGCTTGTCAGCAGAAAGCGCGCAGCTGACCCCTTGGAGATCAAGCGGCAGTGGGAGGGGAGGGCGTGGTGATCCCCGGCTTGGCGACTCCCCGGCTGTGGCCTCCGGAGGTGGAGGAGTGACTGGCGGGCACCTGGCTGTATCTCCTGCTGCCGGCGCTGCCCTGTGCTCGGGGTAGGGAGGATGAATCAGCCGGACTCCTGGCCGGATTAGTGCCTCCTGCTGCCTGCGCTACCCAGTGCAGTGATAAGGGGGATAGATCAGCCAGACTCTTGGCCAGATCAGTGACTCCTTCTGCCCGCACTGCCCTGTGCAGGGATGAGCGGGATGGATCAGCCGGACGCATGGTGGCTCCCCCACTGCGACTGAATAGCTGCCTTCGGCAGGGAGGTTTAGCAGTGGGGAGTGCGCAGCTGACCTCCCAGAGATCATGTGGCGGCACTGTGAGTGACGCCTTTGTGAGCAATGCTGATGCTGCCCTCGGTGGAGGACGTGGTGATTTCCAGCCTGGTGGTGTACCGGCTGCGACCCCCGGAGGTGGAGGAACGATCAGCGGTGCCTATAAGAGGCGCAGGAGGGGCTGCCGTGCTGGTGTCCTGGTAAAGTGGAGACGAAGAGGCCATCGGTCAGTGCTCCCAGCAATTTTACTCTCCAATGCTCGATCTCTTGCAAACAAGATGGATGAGCTGTCCATGCTCATAAGTGACGCAAGGTCAGGCATTGCTGGATTGTCTATCCTTTGCTTCACTGAGTCGTGGCTGGATGACATAATTGCCGACTCCTCAGTGTCCCTGCTGGGTTTTAGTCTTTACAGGGCTGATCGTGACAAGGATTTCTCCGGAAAAACTAAAGGCGGAGGTATTTGCGTCTACATAAACGAAGGGTGGTGCACCAATGTCACGGTCCTAAGTAAATCATGTAGCCCGCAATTGGAGACGCTCATTATCAATTGCAAACAGTTTTACTCCCCCCGGGAATTTGCCTCAATAGTCCTGGTGGGGGTGTATATTCCACCTCAAGCAAGTGCGAATGAAGCTTTACAACAACTGACTGCCAGGATTACAGATGTGAATCTTAAATATCCGGATTCACCGCTTATTGTGCTGGGTGATTTCAACAGCACAAATTTGAGACAGGAGCTACCGAAGTTTAAGCAGCAAGTTAAATGCCCAACAAGGGAAGGGCGTATTCTGGATCACTGCTATACTACCATCAAGGCTGCCTACCGAGCTATCCCTCACGCAGCCTTAGGCCTTTCTGACCACTGCTTAGTCCACCTTCATCCAACTTACATCTAGAAGTTGAGATGGGCAAAGCCTGTGGTCAGGTCCGTTAAAAGCTGGACAAGTGATGCTAAGCTGAAGCTTCAGGCCTGTTTTTGACTGCACGGATTGGAGGGTTTTTGAAACTTCTGCTGCTGATTTAGATGAACTGGCTGATGTAGTGACATCTTACATCAGTTTTTGCGAGGACTTGTGTGTGCCAATTAAAAATCTTGCACTTTTAACAACAATAAGCCGTGGTTCAGTGCTCAGCTGAGGAAGCTCCGCCAAGCCAAGGAGCAGGCCTATAGCAGTGGGGATAGGGACTGGTATAAACTCGGCAGATACTCCCTGACTCGTGAAATTAGGCTGGCGAAAAAGCAGTTCTCCAACAGGCTGACAAACAATCTTTCAGCTAACGATCCTGCGTCAGTTTGGAGAAGTATGCAAGTTATGACCTGTTATAAGAAACCTCCTAACCCCACTGTCATGGGTCAGGAACTGGCAGATGAGCTGAACAGCTGTTATTGCAGATTTGAGAGGGAAGCCCCCAATTTTAGTCTTACCCCTGACTTGGGTAAAGATACCCCACCCAGGCATTGAGGGTGGTTCCAGGAGAGGTGGAAGACATGTTTAAAAGGGTCAAACATAGGAAAGCAACAGGTCCGGACGGTGTGTCACCATCTGCCCTGAAGATCTGTGCTGTTCAACTTGCTCCTATTTTTACCATGATCTTTAATTCCTCACTGGAGATGTGTAAGGCTCCCTCCTGCTTTAAACGCTCAATAATTGTTCCGGTTCCCAAGAACTCAACTGTAAAAGATCTGAACGATTACAGGCCAATTGCATTAACATCGGTGGCCATGAAAGTGTTTGAGCGGCTGGTGCTTAACCCACTGAAAGAGGCGACTAACACTCACTTGGATCCTTTGGAGTTCCCATACCATGCAAACAGGAGTGTTGAGGATGCAGTCAATCTGGGGTTGCATTATATCTTACAGCACTTGGATTGACCAGGCACCTATGCGCACTGGCGTGCGCAGCACATTTTATTAGGGGGTGCACCATCGGAGGGGTGTGTCTAGCACCGCCTTTTGGGCGTGTTTAGTACCATCTATTGATGGTCAACACATATAAAATATCCATCTTTGTACCAATCCTAATAAAGCAGATACATTGGTGGTCATTCCGAGTTGTTCGCTCGGTAATTTTCTTCGCATTGCAGCAAATTTCCGCTAACTGCGCATGCGCAATGTTCGCACTGCGGCTGTGCCAAGTAAATTTGCTAAGAAGTTTGGTATTTTACTCACGGCATTACAAGGTTTTTTTTTCGTTCTGGTGATCGTAATGTGATTGACAGGAAGTGGGTGTTTCTGGGCGGAAACTGGACGTTTTGTGGGAGTGTATGAAAAAACGCTGCCGTTTCTGGGAAAAACGCGGGAGTGGCTGGAGAAATGGGGGAGTGCCTGGGCGAACGCTGGGTGTGTTTGTGACGTCAAACCAGGAACGAAACTGACTGAACTGATCGCAGTGGCAGAGTAAGTCCCGAGCTACTCTGAAACTGCTTAGAAATTTCTATTCGCAATTTTGAGAATCTTTTGTTCGCAATTTTGCTAAGCTAAGATTCACTCCCAGTAGGCGGAAGCTTAGCGTGTGCAATGCTGCTAAAAGCAGCTTGCGAGCGAACAAATCGGAATGAGGGCCATTGTCAGAGGTTGTGGTGTGCACCAAACAAACACCCCTGATGGCACTCACTGCAATTACACTGCTCCTCCTCAGCCTGGTCTTGCTGCCCCTCTCTTTCCCCTGCAAGCTCCTAAGAGGAACGCTGGCTGCATGCTGCTCCTCATCAGTGGCTGGCGTTGGCATAGCATAGAAGGAGAGAGGTGTGTATGTGGCGGGTGTGACGGGGGGGCATGCGAGCAGCATGACGTAATCACATCACACTGTTTTTGTACATGGAGGTGGAGCTGGGAATTTGAAAGCCGGTGTCAGTGTCACCCTTGATTAACCCAGGCGTCAAGTCAGTAATGCATTCCTGACAGGGTGCAGCGTAGAGGGGACAGTAATCAGCCTGCTCGGCGATCGCTGCATCAGGCATGTGAGATCGGGGTGCCAGACATTAGGGGGTGCCTGTGCGCACCAGGCACCCCCCCTGCGCACACCTATGCCTATGCGAGGGTTTTATTTGTTGACCTTAGTTCAGCATTTAATACAATCATCCCCAGTGTCCTGCAGTCCAAACTTCTCTCCTTAAGAGTTCCTGTATCAACATGCTCCTGGATTGCAGATTTTTTTGACAGCAAGGACACAGGTGGTGAAAGAAGGGAAGATTTCATCCAGTGTGCGCTCAATCAGCACAGGGCCCCCCCAAGGATGTGTTCTCTCTCCCCTGCTTTTCTCTTTATACACCAATGACTATATTTCGGCTGAGCAATCATAAAATCATAAAATATGCAGATGATACTACCATCATTGGATTATTCAAAGATGGAGATGAGGCTGCTTACAGAAGCGAGGTGGATTGGCTGTCACAGTGGTGCGAAAGGAACAACCTCACTGACGGTGATCAGTGCTCTCAGCTTCCTGTGATGGTATACCGACGTACATCACACGGGGCGGTGACAGCCTCACCACCGGGTGAAGAAAAGGGACGGATACGTCACCCCAGCAGGGAGAATCAGTGGTAACTATAAATACTGCTTTCAGTTTCACACTGAACTGTTTCTATCACAGCCGGGATGCCGGCATACAAAGTAGCAATCCCGTGTGTGGACCCAGTATCAAAGACTGCATATTACAGTGTTACACACTGTCTATTCAGGACTTCAGCTTATATTCACATAAAGTGTCACCAAGGCAGCTATTTAATCAACCTTACATATTTTATGCTAATTAGGGATTATTCCCTTGTTCAAGTTAAAACTGGCCATATGCATACTTGAAAGGTGATAATTGTTTTAGATTTTAAATGTATGTTTTTATGTATGTATATGTAATAAAATAAGATTTTACTCACCGGTAAATCTATTTCTCGTAGTCCGTAGTGGATGCTGGGAACTCCGTAAGGACCATGGGGAATAGCGGCTCCGCAGGAGACTGGGCACAACTAAAGAAAGCTTTAGGACTACCTGGTGTGCACTGGCTCCTCCCACTATGACCCTCCTCCAGACCTCAGTTAGGATACAGTGCCCGGAAGAGCTGACACAATAAGGAAGGATTTTGAATCCCGGGTAAGACTCATACCAGCCACACCAATCACACCGTATAACTCGTGATATTATATCCAGTTAACAGTATGAAATATAACTGAGCCTCACTAACAGATGGCTCATAACAATAACCCTTTAGTTAGGCAATAACTATATACAAGTATTGCAGACAATCCGCACTTGGGATGGGCGCCCAGCATCCACTACGGACTACGAGAAATAGATTTACCGGTGAGTAAAATCTTATTTTCTGTGACGTCCTAGTGGATGCTGGGAACTCCGTAAGGACCATGGGGATTATACCAAAGCTCCCAAACGGGCGGAAGAGTGCGGATGACTCTGCAGCACTGAATGAGCAAACTCAAGGTCCTCCTCAGCCAGGGTATCAAACTTGCAGACTTTTTCAAAATTGTTTGAACCCGACCAAGTAACAGCTCGGCAAAGTTGTAAAGCCGAGACCCCTCGGGCAGCCACCCAAGAAGAGCCCACTTTCCTCGTGGAATGGGCTTTTACAGATTTAGGGTGCGGCAGTCCAGCCGCAGAATGTGCAAGTTGAATCGTGCTACAGATCCAGCGAGCAACAGACTGCTTAGAAGCAGGAGCACCCAGCTTGTTGGGTGCATACAGGATAAATAGCGAGTCAGTTTTCCTGACTCCAGCCATCCTGGAAACATCTATTTTCAGGGCCCTGACTACGTCCAGTAACTTGGAGTCCTCCAAGTCCCATGTAGCCGCAGGCACCACAATAGGTTGGTTCACATGAAAAGCTGATACCACCTTAGGAAGGAATTGGGAACGCGTCCTCAATTCCGCCCTATCCATATGAAAATCAGATAAGGGCTTTTGCATGACAAAACCGCCAATTCTGATACACGCCTGGCCGACGCCAAGGCCAACCGCATGACCACTTTCCACGTGACGTATTTTAGCTCTACGGATTTAAGTGGCTCAACCCAATGCGATTTCAGGAAAACCAACACCACGTTGAGATCCCACGGTGCCACTAGAGGCACAAACGGGGGCTGAATATGCAGCACTCCCTTAACAAAAGTCTGAACTTCAGGCAGTGAAGCCAGTTCTTTTTGGAAGAAAATGTACAGAGCCAAAATCTGGACCTTAACGGAACCCAAATTTAGGCCCGTAGTCACTCCTGACTGTAGGAAGTGCAGAAATCGACCCAGTTGAAATTCCTCCGTTGGGGCCTTCCTGGCCTCACACCAAGTAACATATTTTTGCCATATGCGGTGATAATATTTTGCGATCACATCTTTCCTAGCCTTAATCAGCGTAGGAATGACTTCCTCCGGAATGCCTTTTTTTCCTTTAGGATCCGGTGTTCAACCGCCATGCCGTCAAACACAGCCGTGGTAAGTCTTGGAACAGGCAGGGCCCCTGCTGCAGCAGGTCCTGTCTGAGCGGTAGAGGCCATGGGTCCTCTGAGATCATTTCTTGAAGTTCTGGGTACCAAGCTCTTCTTGGCCAATCCGGAACCACGAGTATAGTTCTTACTCCTCTCCTTCTTAGTATTCTCAATACCTTGGGTATGAGAGGCAAAGGAAGGAACACATACACCGACTGGTACACCCACGGTGTTACCAGAGCGTCCACAGCTATCGCCTGAGGGTCCCTTGACCTGGTGCAATATCTTTTTAGCTTTTTGTTGAGGCGTGACGCCATCACGTCACCTGTGGCCTTTCTCAACGGTGTACAATCATTTTGAAGACTTCTGGATGAAGTCCCCACTCTCCCGGGTGGAGGTCGTGCCTGCTGAGAAAGTCTGCTTCCCAGTTGTCCACTCCGGGAATGAACACTGCTGACAGTGCTAACACATGATTTTCCGCCCATCGGAAAATCCTTGAGGCTTCTGCCATCACCATCCTGCTTCTTGTGCCGCCCTGCTGGTTTACATGGGCGACCGCCGTGATGTTGTCTGACTGGATCAGCACCGGCTGGTGTTGAAGCAGGGGTCTAGCCTGACTTAGGGCATTGTGAATGGCCCTTAGTCCCAGAATATTTATGTGTAGGGAAGTCTCCTGACTTGACCATAGTCCTTGGAAGTTTCTTCCCTGTGTGACTGCCCCCCAGCCTCGAAGGCTGGCACCCGTGGTCACCAGGACCCAGTCCTGTATGCCGAATCTGCGGCCCTCTAGAAGATGAGCACTCTGCAGCCACCACAACAGCGACACCCAGGCCCTTGGAGACAGGGTTATCAGCCGATGCATCTGAAGATGCGACCCGGACCTCTTGTCCAACAGATCCCACTGGAAGATCCTTGCCTGGAACCTGCCGAATGGAATTTCTTCGTAAGAAGCTACCATCTTTCCCAGGACTCGCGTGCATTGATGCACCGACACCTGTATTTGTATTAGGAGGTCTCTGACTAGAGATGACAACTCCTTGGCCTTCTCCCCCGGGAGAAACCCTTTTTTTTTTTTTTCTTGTTCTGTGTCCAGAACCATACCCAGGAACACTAGACGCGTCGTAGGAACCAGCTGCGACTTTGGACTATTCAGAATCCAGCCGTGCTGTTGTAGCACTTCCCGAGATAGTGCTACTTCGACGAACAACTGCTCCCTGGACCTCGCCTTTATAAGGAGATCGTCCAAGTACGGGATAATTATAACTCCCTTTTTTCGAAGGAGTATCATCATTTCGGCCATTACCTTGGTAAATACCCTCGTGCCGGGGACAGACCAACGGCAACGTTTGGAATTGGTAATGACAGTCCTGTACCACAATTTTGAGGTACTCCTGGTGAGGAGGGTAAATGGGGACATGCAGGTAAGCATCCTTGATGTCCAGTGATACCATGTAATCCCCTTCGTCCAGGCTTGCAATAACCGCCCTGAGCGATTCCATTTTGAACTTGAACCTTCGTATATAAGTGTTCAAGGATTTCAATTTTAGAATGGGTCTCACCGAACCGCCTGGTTTCGGTACCACAAACATTGTGGAATAGTAACCCCAGCTTTGTTGAAGGAGGGGTACCTTGATTATCACCTGCTGGAAGTACAGCTTGTGAATTGCCGCCAGTACTACCTCTCCTCGAGGGCAGCAGGCAAGGCTGATTTGAGGTAACGGCGAGGGGGAGTCGCCTCGAACTCCAGCTTGTATCCCTGTGATACTACTTGCAGAACCCAGGGATCCACCTGTGAGCGAGCCCACTGGTCGCTGAAGTTCCCGAGACGCGCCCCCACCGCACCTGGCTCCACCTGTGGAGCCCCAGCGTCATGCGGTGGACTCAGAGGAAGCGGGGGAAGATTTTTGATCCTGGGAACTGGCTGTCTGGTGCAGCTTTTTCCCTCTTCCCTTGTCTCTGTGCAGAAAGGAAGCGCCTTTGACCCGCTTGCTTTTCTGAAGCCGAAAGGACTGTACCTTTTAATACGGTGCTTTCTTAGGCTGTGAGGAAACTTGAGGTAAATTTTTTCCTTCCCAGCTGTTGCTGTGGATACGAGGTCCCAGAGACCACCCCCAAACAATTCCTCACCCTTATAAGGCAGAATCTTCATGTGCCTTCTAAAGTCAGCATCGCCTGTCCACTGCCGGGTCCCTAATACCCTCCTGGCAGATGGACATTGCATTAATTTTGGATGCCAGTCGGCAAATATCCCTCTGTGCATCCCTCATATATAAGACGACGTCTTTAATATGCTCTATGGTTAGCAAATAGTATCCCTGTCCTGACAGGGTAATAGACCACGCTGCAGCAGCACTATCCATGCTGAGGCAATTGAGGTCTCAGTATAGTACCTGAGTGTGTATATACAGACTTCAGGATAGCCCCTGCTTTTTATCAGAAGGCTCCTTCAAAGTGGCCGTATCCTAAGACGGCAGTGCCACCTTTTTTGACAAACGTGTGAGCGCCTTATCCACCCTAGGGGATATCTCCCAACGTGACCTATCCTCTGGCGGGAAAGGGTACGCCATCAGTAACTTTTTAGAAATTAACAGTTTCTTATCGGGGGAACCCACGCTTCTTCACACACTTCATTCACTCATCTGATGTGGGAACAAAACACTGGCTGCTTTTTCTCCCCAAACATAAAACCCCTTTTTTTTCTTCTTTTTTTTTGTGGTACCTGGGTTAATGTCAGAAATGTGTAACACATTTATTTTTATTGCCGAGATCATGCAACGGATGTTCCTAGTGGATTGTGTATATGTCTCAACCTCGTCGACACTGGAGTCCGACTCCGTGTCAACATCTGTGTCTGCCATCTGAGGTAGCGGGTGTTTTTGAGCCCCTGATGGCCTTTGAGACGCCTGGGCAGGCACAGGCTGAGAAGCCGGCTGTCCCACAGCTGTTACGTCATCCAGCCTTTTATGTAAGGAGTTGACACTGTCGGTTAATACCTTTCAATCCATCCACTCTGGTGTCGGCCCCACAGGGGGCGACATCACATTTATTGGCATCTGCTCCGCCTCCACATAAGCCTCCTCATCAACCATGTCGACACAGCCGTACCGACACACCGCACACACACAGGGAATGCTCTGACTGAGGACAGGACCCCACAAAGTCCTTTGGGGAGACAGAGAGAGAGTATGCCAGCACACACCAGAGCGCTATATAATGCAGGGATTCACACTACCCACAGTGATTTTTCCCTTATAGCTGCTATAATACACAGATTTGCGCCTAAATTTAGTGCCCCCCCCTCTCTTTTTAACCCTTTGAGCCTGAAAACTACAGGGGAGAGCCTGGGGAGCTCTCTTCCAGCTGCACTGTGAAGAGAAAATGGCGCCAGTGTGCTGAGGGAGATAGCCCCGCCCCTTTTTCGGCTGACTTTCTCCCGCTTTTTTATGCAGGGGTATTTTACACATATATATATAGCCTCTAGGACTATATATTGTGTTATTTTGCCAGACAAGGTGTTAATATTGCTGCTCAGGGCGCCCCCCCCCCCTCCCCCAGCGCCCTGCACCCATCAGTGACCGGAGTGTGAGGTGTGCATGAGGAGCAATGGCGACAGCTGCAGTGCTGTGCGCTACCTTGTTGAAGACCGAAGTCTTCTGCCGCCGATTTCCAGGACCATCTTCATGCTTCTGGCTCTGTAAGGGGGACGGCGGCGCGGCTCCGGGACCGAACAATCGAGGTCGGGTCCTGTGTTCGATCCCTCTGGAGCTAATGGTGTCCAGTAGCCTAAGAAGCCCAAACTATCTCCAGTCAGGTAGGTCCGCTTCTTCTCCCCTTAGTCCCTCGTAGCAGTGAGTCTGTTGCCAGCAGATCTCATTGAAAATAAAAAACCTAAAATATACTTTCTTTTCTAGGAGTTTAGGAGAGCCCCTAGTGTGCATCCAGCTCAGCCGGGCACAAGATTCTAACTGAGGTCTGGAGGAGGGTCATAGTGGGAGGAGCCAGTGCACACCAGGTAGTCCTAAAGCTTTCTTTAGTTGTGCCCAGTCTCCTGCGGAGCCGCTATTCCTCATGGTCCTTACGGAGTTCCCAGCATCCACTAGGACGTCAGAGAAATGTTATTTGAGTTATTTGCGGACGTCTCCCGATCTCTTCACTGATATATACAGAGCCACTTCTACAATATATGTTTATATATTTTTATTTTTATATATATAAAGAAAGAGATTGGGACGGCGGCACTCAGGAAATAAAACACAACCACAGCCACTTGTGTAGGCCAACGTTTCAAAGCATGTGCTTTTTCGTCAGGGCCCTGACGAAAAAGCACATGCTTTGAAACGTTGGCCTACACAAGTGGCTGTGGTTGTGTTTTATTTCCTGAGTGCCGCCGTCCCAATCTCTTTCTACATAACAGTGTTAGCTGTATTTGCGGAAGGCAACGGGGAAAGTATTTCCAGTAACAGTGAGTGCCGGACTTTTTGCATATTATTTTTATATATATATATATATATACAACCCAATACTGCCTATATTTAGGAAAGCAAAAAAATTAGTAACACACAGCGCGATGTTTTAAATATCTTTCTATGTAATTGTAAACAGTGTTTTATACTAATGTATATGCGTTATGTGTGTATCTGTGTTTTTGTTATGCCTTTTCCTTTTATGTTATTTGGCGAAGCATTGTAAACCGCAAACAATTCCTAGTATACGTATTCATGGCCAATAAAGTCGTTTCTGATTCTGATATCCCTGCATTGTGTAAAGTGATCGCTGATGTGACCACTTCAGTTTCTACTACAGGTCCCCTTATCGCTCATCAAACTGCGCATGTGCAAGCAGCCATTGCTCTCTCCCAGTAATTATGCTATATGTAGCCTATAATAACGGAATTAGCTACCACCACTGAGCTATTCTGGAGCTTAGTAAAATTCATAATATACAGTAGCAGCCCACATAGAGCCCTATTACTATCATCTTGCATTCTGAGGATGCTTACATATTGTGGATATCTGCCAAAAACATACCTTTTGGGGGAATTTTCCCTAAAGTTTAAAAAAATATGCTCCTTTACTCTTATGTGTCACTAACCTTATGGGAGTATCTTTGGCTGTGATCTGTACCTGTCAGTGTCCTGGATGTGTGTGAGAGAGGAAGCAACAGCAGAGGTATAATACAGGCAGCTACCATTACATACTGTACCTCCCAACATCATAGACGTGTAAGGAGGGACTCCCTTGCATGGCAGAGCCGCGCGCGAACAAAAAGGGTGTGTGGCTGGAGCAAAAGGGGATATGGCTTCATGAGCCAAGCCTACAATTTTTGTTACTGAGGGGGCATGCCCGGCGTTCTATGAGATAGGAGCATCCCAACTGCCACCTCCACCCCCCACCCCCACCCCCCACCAACCCTATTGTGGGACACTGCGGCTCGCGGGTGGGACAGCGGGACAGTCCATTAAAAAAAACGTGACTGTCCCTTGAAAATCAGGACAGTTCGGAGGTATACCATTATGACATCACAGTATGACCTCACATACCTCACCAGGCAGGCCTAGACTGGTTATTTCTGGTTTGAGGCACTTGTCTTCTGCATGACTGCCATAAGAGAAATATTTAGGTAATTGCTCTTCTTTATATGGGGCTGTTTGAGGACCAATATATTTGGGGAGGCCACTTCGGTCAATCTTTATATGGGACTGTTTGAGGACCAATATAACTTTGATGCATGAACTTTGATGCTCTATGAGCAGTACATTGACACTTTTGGGCTTAAGTTTAGTCACTCCTGTCACCATACACCATACACAGATTAATAACTTGGATATTGCTCTCTCAGTCAGGGAAAATAGTTTGGTCACAAAGACCTATAGAAAAGAAGTGGATTGCAGCAGTTTTTTTTAATTATGGCAGCTGCTACCATCAGAAATGGAAAGATAATATATCCATGGGGCAATATTTTAGGATGAAACGGAATTGTACATATGAAAACATGTTTTGGGAACAAGCAGATGTTCTCACATGCACATTTTTGGATCAGGGATACCCTAAAGCAGTGGTTCCCAAACTGTGTGCCGTGGCTCCCTGGGGTGCCTCGGGACACTTGCAGGGGTGCCCTGGGTTGGTGGTCCAGGACCAATTCAAATTATTCATGGTCAATATAATAGGCAAAACCAGTGCTGGTGGCTGCCAGTCATAAAATATGTGGCCAAACAGAAGCAAATCTTGTCCCTCACCACACAACTGACCCTAAGGATGACATATAAACTAGAGATGAGCGCCTGAAATTTTTCGGGTTTTGTGTTTTGGTTTTGGGTTCGGTTCCGCGGCCGTGTTTTGGGTTCGAACGCGTTTTGGCAAAACCTCACCGAATTTTTTTTGTCGGATTCGGGTGTGTTTTGGATTCGGGTGTTTTTTTCCAAAAACACTAAAAAACAGCTTAAATCATAGAATTTGGGGGTCATTTTGATCCCAAAGTATTATTAACCTCAAAAACCATAATTTACACTCATTTTCAGTCTATTCTGAATACCTCACACCTCACAATATTATTTTTAGTCCTAAAATTTGCACCGAGGTCGCTGTGTGAGTAAGATAAGCGACCCTAGTGGCCGACACAAACACCGGGCCCATCTAGGAGTGGCACTGCAGTGTCACGCAGGATGTCCCTTCCAAAAAACCCTCCCCAAACAGCACATGACGCAAAGAAAAAAAGAGGCGCAATGAGGTAGCTGTGTGAGTAAGATTAGCGACCGTAGTGGCCGACACAAACACCGGGCCCATCTAGGAGTGGCACTGCAGTGTCACGCAGGATGTCCCTTCCAAAAAACCGTCCCCAAACAGCACATGACGCAAAGAAAAAAAGAGGCGCAATGAGGTAGCTGTGTGAGTAAGATTAGCGACCGTAGTGGCCGACACAAACACCGGGCCCATTTAGGAGTGGCACTGCAGTGTCACGCAGGATGTCCCTTCCAAAAAACCCTCCCCAAACAGCACATGACGCAAAGAAAAAAAGAGGCGCAATGAGGTAGCTGTGTGAGTAAGATTAGCGACCCTAGTGGCCGACACAAACACCGGGCCCATCTAGGAGTGGCACTGCAGTGTCACGCAGGATGGCCCTTCCAAAAAACCCTCCCCAAACAGCACATGACGCAAAGAAAAAAAGAGGCGCAATGAGGTAGCTGTGTGAGTAAGATTAGCGACCCTAGTGGCCGACACAAACACCGGGCCCATCTAGGAGTGGCACTGCAGTGTCACGCAGGATGGCCCTTCCAAAAAACCCTCCCCAAACAGCACATGACGCAAAGAAAAAAAGAGGCGCAATGAGGTAGCTGACTGTGTGAGTAAGATTAGCGACCCTAGTGGCCGACACAAACACCGGGCCCATCTAGGAGTGGCACTGCAGTGTCACGCAGGATGTCCCTTCCAAAAAACCCTCCCCAAACAGCACATGACGCAAAGAAAAAAAGAGGCGCAATGAGGTAGCTGTGTGAGTAAGATTAGCGACCCTAGTGGCCGACACAAACACCGGGCCCATCTAGGAGTGGCACTGCAGTGTCACGCAGGATGGCCCTTCCAAAAAACCCTCCCCAAACAGCACATGACGCAAAGAAAAAAAGAGGCGCAATGAGGTAGCTGTGTGAGTAAGATTAGCGACCCTAGTGGCCGACACAAACACCGGGCACATCTAGGAGTGGCACTGCAGTGTCACGCAGGATGTCCCTTCCAAAAAACCCTCCCCAAACAGCACATGACGCAAAGAAAAAAAGAGGCGCAATGAGGTAGCTGTGTGAGTAAGATTAGCGACCCTAGTGGCCGACACAAACACCGGGCCCATCTAGGAGTGGCACTGCAGTGTCACGCAGGATGTCCCTTCCAAAAAACCCTCCCCAAACAGCACATGACGCAAAGAAAAAAAGAGGCGCAATGAGGTAGCTGACTGTGTGAGTAAGATTAGCGACCCTAGTGGCCGACACAAACACCGGGCCCATCTAGGAGTGGCACTGCAGTGTCACGCAGGATGTCCCTTCCAAAAAACCCTCCCCAAACAGCACATGACGCAAAGAAAAAAAGAGGCGCAATGAGGTAGCTGACTGTGTGAGTAAGATTAGCGACCCTAGTGGCCGACACAAACACCGGGCCCATCTAGGAGTGGCACTGCAGTGTCACGCAGGATGTCCCTTCCAAAAAACCCTCCCCAATCAGCACATGATGCAAAGAAAAAGAAAAGAAAAAAGAGGTGCAAGATGGAATTGTCCTTGGGCCCTCCCACCCACCCTTATGTTGTATAAACAAAACAGGACATGCACACTTTAACCAACCCATCATTTCAGTGACAGGGTCTGCCACACGACTGTGACTGATATGACGGGTTGGTTTGGACCCCCCCCAAAAAAGAAGCAATTAATCTCTCCTTGCACAAACTGGCTCTACAGAGGCAAGATGTCCACCTCATCTTCACCCTCCGATATATCACCGTGTACATCCCCCTCCTCACAGATTATCAATTCGTCCCCACTGGAATCCACCATCTCAGCTCCCTGTGTACTTTGTGGAGGCAATTGCTGCTGGTCAATGTCTCCGCGGAGGAATTGATTATAATTCATTTTAATGAACATCATCTTCTCCACATTTTCTGGATGTAACCTCGTACGCCGATTGCTGACAAGGTGAGCGGCGGCACTAAACACTCTTTCGGAGTACACACTTGTGGGAGGGCAACTTAGGTAGAATAAAGCCAGTTTGTGCAAGGGCCTCCAAATTGCCTCTTTTTCCTGCCAGTATAAGTACGGACTGTGTGACGTGCCTACTTGGATGCGGTCACTCATATAATCCTCCACCATTCTATCAATGTTGAGAGAATCATATGCAGTGACAGTAGACGACATGTCCGTAATCGTTGTCAGGTCCTTCAGTCCGGACCAGATGTCAGCATCAGCAGTCGCTCCAGACTGCCCTGCATCACCGCCAGCGGGTGGGCTCGGAATTCTGAGCCTTTTCCTCGCACCCCCAGTTGCGGGAGAATGTGAAGGAGGAGATGTTGACAGGTCGCGTTCCGCTTGACTTGACAATTTTGTCACCAGCAGGTCTTTCAACCCCAGCAGACCTGTGTCTGCCGGAAAGAGAGATCCAAGGTAGGCTTTAAATCTAGGATCGAGCACGGTGGCCAAAATGTAGTGCTCTGATTTCAACAGATTGACCACCCGTGAATCCTTGTTAAGCGAATTAAGGGCTGCATCCACAAGTCCCACATGCCTAGCGGAATCGCTCCCTTTTAGCTCCTTCTTCAATGCCTCCAGCTTCTTCTGCAAAAGCCTGATGAGGGGAATGACCTGACTCAGGCTGGCAGTGTCTGAACTGACTTCACGTGTGGCAAGTTCAAAGGGCATCAGAACCTTGCACAACGTTGAAATCATTCTCCACTGCACTTGAGACAGGTGCATTCCACCTACTATATCGTGCTCAATTGTATAGGCTTGAATGGCCTTTTGCTGCTCCTCCAACCTCTGAAGCATATAGAGGGTTGAATTCCACCTCGTTACCACTTCTTGCTTCAGATGATGGCAGGGCAGGTTCAGTAGTTTTTGGTGGTGCTCCAGTCTTCTGTACGTGGTGCCTGTACGCCGAAAGTGTCCCGCAATTTTTCTGGCCACCGACAGCATCTCTTGCACGCCCCTGTCGTTTTTTAAAAAATTCTGCACCACCAAATTCAAGGTATGTGCAAAACATGGGACGTGCTGGAATTTGCCCATATTTAATGCACACACAATATTGCTGGCGTTGTCCGATGCCACAAATCCACAGGAGAGTCCAATTGGGGTAAGCCATTCCGCGATGATCTTCCTCAGTTGCCGTAAGAGGTTTTCAGCTGTGTGCGTATTCTGGAAAGCGGTGATACAAAGCGTAGCCTGCCTAGGAAAGAGTTGGCGTTTGCGAGATGCTGCTACTGGTGCCGCCGCTGCTGTTCTTGCGGCGGGAGTCCATACATCTACCCAGTGGGCTGTCACAGTCATATAGTCCTGACCCTGCCCTGCTCCACTTGTCCACATGTCCGTGGTTAAGTGGACATTGGGTACAACTGCATTTTTTAGGACACTGGTGAGTCTTTTTCTGACGTCCGTGTACATTCTCGGTATCGCCTGCCTAGAGAAGTGGAACCTAGATGGTATTTGGTAACGGGGGCACACTGCCTCAATAAATTGTCTAGTTCCCTGTGAACTAACGGCGGATACCGGACGCACGTCTAACACCAACATAGTTGTCAAGGACTCAGTTATCCGCTTTGCAGTAGGATGACTGCTGTGATATTTCATCTTCCTCGCAAAGGACTGTTGAACAGTCAATTGCTTACTGGAAGTAGTACAAGTGGGCTTACGACTTCCCCTCTGGGATGACCATCGACTCCCAGCGGCAACAACAGCAGCGCCAGCAGCAGTAGGCGTTACACGCAAGGATGCATCGGAGGAATCCCAGGCAGGAGAGGACTCGTCAGAATTGCCAGTGACATGGCCTGCAGGACTATTGGCATTCCTGGGGAAGGAGGAAATTGACACTGAGGGAGTTGGTGGGGTGGTTTGCGTGAGCTTGGTTACAAGAGGAAGGGATTTACTGGTCAGTGGACTGCTTCCGCTGTCACCCAAAGTTTTTGAACTTGTCACTGACTTATTATGAATGCGCTGCAGGTGACGTATAAGGGAGGATGTTCCGAGGTGGTTAACGTCCTTACCCCTACTTATTACAGCTTTACAAAGGGAACACACGGCTTGACACCTGTTGTCCGCATTTCTGGTGAAATACCTCCACACCGAAGAGCTGATTTTTTTGGTATTTTCACCTGGCATGTCAACGGCCATATTCCTCCCACGGACAACAGGTGTCTCCCCGGGTGCCTGACTTAAACAAACCACCTCACCATCAGAATCCTCCTGGTCAATTTCCTCCCCAGCGCCAGCAACACCCATATCCTCCTCATCCTGGTGTACTTCAACACTGACATCTTCAATCTGACTATCAGGAACTGGACTGCGGGTGCTCCTTCCAGCACTTGCAGGGGGCGTGCAAATGGTGGAAGGCGCATGCTCTTCACGTCCAGTGTTGGGAAGGTCAGGCATCGCAACCGACACAATTGGACTCTCCTTGTGGATTTGGGATTTCAAAGAACGCACAGTTCTTTGCGGTGCTTTTGCCAGCTTGAGTCTTTTCAGTTTTCTAGCGAGAGGCTGAGTGCTTCCATCCTCATGTGAAGCTGAACCACTAGCCATGAACATAGGCCAGGGCCTCAGCCGTTCCTTGCCACTCCGTGTGGTAAATGGCATATTGGCAAGTTTACGCTTCTCCTCCGACAATTTTATTTTAGGTTTTGGAGTCCTTTTTTTACTGATATTTGGTGTTTTGGTTTTGACATGCTCTGTACTATGCCATTGGGCATCGGCCTTGGCAGACGACGTTGCTGGCATTTCATCGTCTCGGCCATGACTAGTGGCAGCAGCTTCAGCACGAGGTGGAAGTGGATCTTGATCTTTCCCTAATTTTGGAACCTCAACATTTTTGTTCTCCATATTTTAATAGGCACAACTAAAAGGCACCTCAGGTAAACAATGGAGATGGATGGATTGGATACTAGTATACAATTATGGACGGGCTGCCGAGTGCCGACACAGAGGTAGCCACAGCCGTGAACTACCGCACTGTACTGTGTCTGCTGCTAATATATAGACTGGTTGATAAAGAGATAGTATACTCGTAACTAGTATGTATGTATAAAGAAAGAAAAAAAACCACGGTTAGGTGGTATATACAATTATGGACGGGCTGCCGAGTGCCGACACAGAGGTAGCCACAGCCGTGAACTACCGCACTGTACTGTGTCTGCTGCTAATATATAGACTGGTTGATAAAGAGATAGTATACTCGTAACTAGTATGTATGTATAAAGAAAGAAAAAAAAACCACGGTTAGGTGGTATATACAATTATGGACGGGCTGCCGAGTGCCGACACAGAGGTAGCCACAGCCGTGAACTACCGCACTGTACTGTGTCTGCTGCTAATATATAGACTGGTTGATAAAGAGATAGTATACTCGTAACTAGTATGTATGTATAAAGAAAGAAAAAAAAACCACGGTTAGGTGGTATATACAATTATGGACGGGCTGCCGAGTGCCGACACAGAGGTAGCCACAGCCGTGAACTACCGCACTGTACTGTGTCTGCTGCTAATATATAGACTGGTTGATAAAGAGATAGTATACTCGTAACTAGTATGTATGTATAAAGAAAGAAAAAAAAACCACGGTTAGGTGGTATATACAATTATGGACGGGCTGCCGAGTGCCGACACAGAGGTAGCCACAGCCGTGAACTACCGCACTGTACTGTGTCTGCTGCTAATATATAGACTGGTTGATAAAGAGATAGTATACTCGTAACTAGTATGTATGTATAAAGAAAGAAAAAAAAACCACGGTTAGGTGGTATATACAATTATGGACGGGCTGCCGAGTGCCGACACAGAGGTAGCCACAGCCGTGAACTACCGCACTGTACTGTGTCTGCTGCTAATATATAGACTGGTTGATAAAGAGATAGTATACTCGTAACTAGTATGTATGTATAAAGAAAGAAAAAAAAACCACGGTTAGGTCACTGGTATATACAATTATGGACGGGCTGCCGAGTGCCGACACAGAGGTAGCCACAGCCGTGAACTACCGCACTGTACTGTGTCTGCTGCTAATATAGACTGGTTGATAAAGAGATAGTATACTACTAATATTATATACTGGTGGTCAGGTCACTGGTCACTAGTCACACTGGCAGTGGCACTCCTGCAGCAAAAGTGTGCACTGTTTAATTTTAATATAATATTATGTACTCCTGGCTCCTGCTATAACCTATAACTGGCACTGCAGTAGTGCTCCCCAGTCTCCCCCACAATTATAAGCTGTGTGAGCTGAGCAGTCAGACAGATATATAATATATATAGATGATGCAGCACACTGGCCTGAGCCTGAGCAGTGCACACAGATATGGTATGTGACTGACTGAGTCACTGTGTGTATCGCTTTTTTCAGGCAGAGAACGGATATATTAAATAAACTGCACTGTGTGTCTGGTGGTCACTCACTATATAATATATTATGTACTCCTGGCTCCTGCTATAACCTATAACTGGCACTGCAGTAGTGCTCCCCAGTCTCCCCCACAATTATAAGCTGTGTGAGCTGAGCAGTCAGACAGATATATATAATATTATATATAGATAATAGATGATGCAGCACACTGGCCTGAGCCTGAGCAGTGCACACAGATATGGTATGTGACTGAGTCACTGTGTGCTGTGTATCGCTTTTTTCAGGCAGAGAACGGATTATATTATGTACTCCTGGCTCCTGCTATAACCTATAACTGGCACTGCAGTAGTGCTCCCCAGTCTCCCCCACAATTATAAGCTGTGTGAGCTGAGCAGTCAGACAGATATATATAATATTATATATAGATAATAGATGATGCAGCACACTGGCCTGAGCCTGAGCAGTGCACACAGATATGGTATGTGACTGAGTCACTGTGTGCTGTGTATCGCTTTTTTCAGGCAGAGAACGGATTATAAATAAAAGTGGTGGTCACTGGTCACTATCAGCAAAACTCTGCACTGTACACTACTGAGTACTCCTAATGCTCCCCAAAATTAGTAAATCAAGTGTCTCTCTAATCTATTCTAATTCTAAACGGAGAGGACGCCAGCCACGTCCTCTCCCTATCAATCTCAATGCACGTGTGAAAATGGCGGCGACGCGCGGCTCCTTATATAGAATCCGAGTCTCGCGATAGAATCCGAGCCTCGCGAGAATCCGACAGCGTCATGATGACGTTCGGGCGCGCTCGGGTTAACCGAGCAAGGCGGGAAGATCCGAGTCGCTCGGACCCGTGAAAAAAAACATGAAGTTCTGGCGGGTTCGGATTCAGAGAAACCGAACCCGCTCATCTCTAATATAAACGCGATCTACTTAATGTAATATTTCTTTCAAAATTTCTCATTAAGAAATTTTTGGCCATGGGGTGCCGTGAAAAAAAATCTGATATTCTAGGGCGCCGTGATTCAAAAAAGTTTGGAAACCACTGCCCTAAGGAACTTTTAAAAAGGCTCTCTTGGGTGAGTGGCTGTGAGAGAAAGGAGGTGCCTCTTATCCACAGCCACATGCTCAGGAATTTCCAGAGAAAAGTTGGATATGGATAAAGTTATGCCCTTTGTAACAAAATATAACGTGTGTAACTGATGTCAAGAAAAATTTGCATAAGAATTTTGAAATATTGAAATTAGACAAAGTCCTTAATCCCTGTTTATGTGACTCAGCAAAGGTTGTTTTTCAAAAAGCAAAGAATTTGAAGAATCATGTGTCTCCCAGTTTCTTTCAAACGAATACACATCTAGCAATAAATAAAATTTGGCTTAGTAAAAGTATTGGTTGTTTTAGATGTGGCAAAACAAACTGCATAACTTGTGGATTCATAATACATAGAAGTACAAATTATAGATCAGTTTCGTTGGGACTTGAGTTTAATATCAAGACCTTCATAAATTGCCAACAGTCATATGTAATTTATCTGATAAGCTGTGAATGTGGGAAACAGTATGTGGGGAGGACCATTAGAAGTTTCAATATCAGGTTCCTTGAGCACAGAAGAAATGTTTTAAAGAGAAATGTGTGTCATAGTGTGTCAAGACATGCGTCTCAATGTCACGATGGCAATACTGGTGTGCTGAGAATACAGGGGATTGAGGCCCTCATTCCGAGTTGATCGCTCGCAAGGCGATTTTAGCAGAGTTACACACGCTAAGCCGCCGCCTACTGGGAGTGAATCTTAGCTTCTTAAAATTGCGACCGATGTATTCGCAATATTGCGATTACAAACTACTTAGCAGTTTCAGAGTAGCTTCAGACTTACTCGGCATCTGCGATCAGTTCAGTGCTTGTCGTTCCTGGTTTGACGTCATAAACACACCCAGCGTTCGCCCAGACACTCCTCCGTTTCTCCGGCCACTCCTGCGTTTTTTCCGGAAACGGTAGCGTTTTTAACCACACGCCCCTGAAACGCCGTGTTTCCGCCCAGTAACACCCATTTCCTGTCAATCACATTACGATCGCCGGAGCGAAGAAAAAGCCGTGAGTAAAAATACTATCTTCATTGTTAAATTACTTGGCGCAGTCGCAGTGCGAATATTGCGCATGCGTACTAAGCGGAATTTCACTGCGATGCGATGAAATATACCGAGCGAACGACTCGGAATGAGGGCCAGAGTCTGTCGCTCCCACACCAAGAAGGGTGACAGGTTCAATAAACTATGCACTAGAGAGGCATTCTGGATATTCAGTTTGGATACTCTTCTACCCGGCGGGTTAAATGAAAATAAGGAACTCAATAATATCAGATGATGTCCTTTAGTATGGTTTTATATTTCCCTTCTTTCCCATTTCCTCCATTCTTCCGCATTTTTAAGCATTTCCCATGTAATACTCTTATATATTGTTTTCTGTATACATTAAATAAATAGTAATGCAAATTTCATGTTTCTGTATCTGGCAATAGAGATATATTGGTGTAAAGACAATGTCTGATAATAGGGAATATAACATAGACTCTGTTGGTAGCATACTATGTAATGTTAAGAGACAGTAGTCTTATTTCTTTTCTCTGTATTTATTTGGGACATTCTTTATCTGTTTGGTATAAATTGTCAGTTCGTTAAGAAGGTTACAGACGGACAAGAGACCTGATTGTGACTCTCGTACCGCCGCACGCATCACCTCCCGGCTGTGGTTATATCGGACATCAGCATTGCGGGCCGTCCACAGACGCTGACCGAGTCATCTTCCGGCAGTGAGTATGCTGGACACTCCACACTGTGGCCTTAGAGACAGCAGCGGGAGCGTGAATATTACGCAGCAGTGAGTATTCTGGACACTTCACACTGTGGACGTAGAGATAGCAGCGGGAGTGCGAATATTACGTTGCAATTAAGTGTACACACAGTGCTCTCCTTACTTAAAAATCGTACAGACTGTCACTATCGGCTGCATCTGACAAATTGCGATTATCAGCTACAGGAGCAGCAAGTCTGTCAGCTAATTAGCTGATAAGGAGTTCTTGCAGAGTGTCCTCCCAATATAAACAGCAGCAGAACGTTATCACATCAGCTGTTTTCTGCCCGCAGGTTGATAGAGTTTATTACAACATACAAGACTTTGTTTGGAACTAACCCATACATAAAATATATACCAACTCAAAGCTGAGTCTCATTTGGATATAACAAAGGAGTCCTATATAAAGTTGTTATGTCCTTCTTTCCGCTGGAGTGGAAGAAATACTAAAGCATTGCTTTTATTTTAATTGTAACTATCTCATTATACGTGTATGTGTTTATTTGATGTGTGTTATTTTATTCAGACTTGTAATAAATTGTTTATGCGCTCTCTGGTAATTGTTTTATCCTTTAGTACTCTTTAAAACTATTACATTCACATCAACACATTATCTATTATTTATATTGCAGGTTTCCCTGTTAATCATTAATCAGTAAACACCTCAGCTATGAATAAAACACTGTTTACAGCACTGACCTCCCTCAGAAGTATTGGCATACTTTTAATTAAACATCACATTGGCCATAAAGTTCGACTCCACATTCTCTCAGAGCAACCATGGAAAGTGTTGCCCTAAGCCAGGGGTGGCCAACCAGTTGGAGGCAAAGAGCCAGAAAAGATCCATAGGCAAGTGCAAGAGCCACTATCATGCGCGCGCCTAAGGCGCGCGTGCAAAAATGGGGGTGTGGCCTAGTTGTCACAAAGCAACGCCTCATTTTTGTGCGCACACCTTTCGGTATGACGTTTGTAGGAGTGTGACCTTGTGTCATAACTCATAACCCTGTTTAGTCATGTTGTACAGTGCCACATACATATAAAAATGCCAAAAAATGGGTGCCACCACAGTGCCAGATAAATATACGCCCCCAGTGCCAGATACACATACGCCCCCAGTGCCAGATACACATGTCCCCACAGTGCCAGATATGCCCCCACAGTGCCAGATATGCCCCCGATGCAGACACACATGTCCACACAGTGCCAGATATGCCCACACAGTGCCAGATATCCCCCAGTGCCAGATATGCCCCCAGTGCAGATATACATGCCCATACAGTGCCAGATATTTCCCAGTGCCAGATATGCCCCCAGTGCAGATACACATGCCCATACAGTGCCAGATATGCCCACACAGTGCCAGATATCCCCCAGTGCCAGATATGCCCCCAGTGCAGATACACATGCCCATACAGTGCCAGATATGCCCACACAGTGCCAGATATCCCCCAGTGCCAGATATGCCCCCAGTGCCAGATACACATGTCCCCACAGTGCCAGATACACATGTCCCCACAGTGCCAGATATGCCCCTGATGCAGATACACATGTCCCCACAGTGCCTCCCACAGTGCCATATATGCCCCCAGTGCCAGATATGCCCACACAGTGCCAGATATTCCCAGTGCCAGATATGCCCCCAGTGCAAATACACATGCCCATACAGTGCCAGATATGCCCCAGTGCAGATACACATGCCCCCATAGTGCCAGATATGCCCCAAGTGCAGATACACATGTCCCCACAGTGCCTCATATGCCCCCAGTGCAGATACACATGCCCCCACAGTGCAGATACACATGCCCCCAGTGCTGATACATATGCCACCACAGTGCCTCACTCCCCCCCCCCCAAAAAAAAAGTGCTGCTTACCGCACTGCTGTGAGGGGAAGGAGAGCGCAGCTTGCGCCTCTCCTACCCCTCCGTCTCCGGCGGCGGTGTGTATCTTCAATTTGGCGCCGGCCTGTGAGCCAATCAGACCTCGCGGACTGTCAGCCAATCAAGAGCCTTAGCTGCCGGTCCGCGAGCTCCAATTGCCTCATGGGCTGCCGCAGAATTGAAGATACACACCGCTGCAGCGGTGGCCGGGAGCGGATCGAGCCGCATGCGGAGGATGAAAGAGCCGCGGGTTGGCCACGGCTGCCCTGGGCCCTCATTCCGAGTTGATCGCTCGCTAGCTGCTTTTAGCAGCAATGCAAACGCTAGGCCGCCGCCTTCAGGGAGTGTATCTTAGCTTAGCAGAAGTGCGATCGAAAGGGTAGCAGTTCTGCAACTAAAAAATGTCATCCAGTTTCAGAGTGGCACAAGACTTACTCCTAGCTTGCGATCACCTCAGTCTGTTTAGTTCCTGGTTTGACATCATAAACACGCCCTGCGTTCGTCCAGCCACTCCCCCGTTTCTACAGCCACTCCTGCGTTTTTACCTGGCACGCCTGCGTTTTTTAGCACACTCCCTGAAAATGATGAGTAGCCACCCAGAAACACCCACTTCCTGTCAATCAAACAATGAACACTACAAAGTTTTGTGTGAAAATACATCTCGAGCGACTGAAAAGCGTCGCTCGAGCTTGTGTAAAACGACAAAGTTTTGTGTGAAAATACTTAGCGCATGCGCGCTGCGTACTATGCGCATGCGCATAAATGCCGTTTTTTCACCTGATCGCTGCGATGCGAAAAATGCCAGCGAGCGATCAACTCGGAATAAGGGCCCAAATGCAGTCATTATTAGAGATGAGCGGGTTCAGTTCCTCGGGATCCGAACCCCCCACGAACTTCACCCATTTTACACGGTTCCGAGGCAGACTCGAATCTTCCCGCCTTGCTCGGTTAACCAGAACGCGCCCGAACGTCATCATCCCGCTGTCGGAGTCTCGCGAGATTCGTATTCTATATAAGGAGGCACGTCGCCGCCAATTTCACTCGTGCATTGGAGATTGAACGGAGAGGACGTGGCAGCGTTCTCTCCCTGTAAAGCTCCGTAATCTGTGCTCAGTGTGCTACAAATATCTGTGCTTAGTGTGCTGCAAATAATCTGTGCTCAGTGTGCTGAAAATATCTACGTTCTCTGCATGAAAACGCTCCATATCTGTGCTCAGTGTGATGCAAATATCTGATCAGTGTGCTGCATTGTGGGGACTGGGGACCACCAGTATAAGTAAGTATATACATGATGTGGCCATTCACTGGTACCTGGTGACAGAACGTATACTGGATTCCCCCACAATGTAACTTTATATCTGTCATCTATATACATGATGTGGTCATTCACTGTTACCTGGTGACAGAACGTATACTGGATTCCCCCCACAATGTAACGTTATATCTGTCACCTATATACATGATGTGGTCATTCACTGGTACCTGGTGACAGAACGTATACTGGATTCCCCCACAATGTAACTTTATATCTGTCACCTATAAACATGATGTGGCCATTCACTGGTAACTGGTGACAGAACGTATACTGGATTCCCCCACAATGTAACTTTATATCTGTCACCTACTGTATATACATGATGTGGTCATTCACTGGTACCTGGTGACAGAACATATACTGGATTCCTCCACAATGTAACGTTATATCTGTCACCCAGTGGCGTAACTAGAAATTTTTCTCCCCCAAGCCAAAAAATTCTTTGGCGCTCCCCCCCCCCCCCATGATTGGCACCAGTAAAGGGACAAACATGCGCGCGGCGAAGGCGCGCGCCACCAAAAAGGGGGAGTGGCTTTGTTTAAATGGGCGTGGCTTCGCATAAAGTGGCGTGGCATTGCAGGAAAAGACTACCTTATACCCCATTTTGCAACCTGCACGCCCAGACGTTGGCCACCACAGGAAAGAAAAATAATCCTGATTCATGCCCCTTACATTATTTGTCATTTTTCCTCCTTATAGTAATGCCCAGTATACATTATGCCACATACTGCAAAGGCCCTCAGACATTATGCCACACACAATAATGCACATGACACAATATGCACACACTGTAATGCCCCCGACACATTATGCCACACACCGTAATGCCTGTGACACATTATGACAGGAATCGCAATGCCCATTATACATTATGCTACACACTGCAATGCCCCTGATACATTATAGCACATACAATGTCTGTGACACAGTATGACACACACCGCAATGATCCTGAGACAGTATACCACATACCACAATGCCCGTGATATAGTATACAACACACCATAATGCCTGACACATTATGACACACACCGCAATGTCCGTGATACATTATGCCACACACCGTAATGCCCATTGCACATTAAGTTCTACAGTAAGGTTTCTAATTACTTTTAAATTACCTGCTCGTTGCCAGGGGTTTCATGCTCTTGGTTCCATGCATGGTGCCAGGGATTTTCATGCTCAGGGTGTCATGCTCGTTGCCAGGGGTTTCATGCACTGGGTGTCATGCTCGTTGCTAGGGGGTAGTGCTTGTTGCTAGGGCCGTGCTCCCAGTGCCACATATGCCCCCAGTGCCACATATTCCCCCACAGTGCCAGGTACATGCCCCCAGTGCCAAATATACCCCCCCAGTGCCACATATGCCCCCAGTGCCAGATATTCCCCCACAGTGCCAGGTATATGCCCCCAGTGCCAGATATTCCCCCACAGTGCCACATATGCCCCCTCAGTGCCTGCTCCCCCCAGTGCCAGATATTCCCCCACAGTGCCAGGTATATGCCCCCAGTGCCAGATATCCCCCCACAGTGCCAGGTATATGCCCCCAGTGCCAGATATTCCCCCACAGTGCCAGGTATATGCCCCCAGTGCCAGATATTTTCCCACAGTGCCACATATGCCCTCCTAAGTGCCTGCTCCCCCCCGCTCCTTTGTGTTGGAGGGACACAGAGCGCATAGCGCGCGCCTCTCCCGTGTCCCACCTGGCTCTCCAGCGGGTCTAATAAAGGAAGTGCCTGTTCGTGAGCCAATCAGAGCTCACGAACGGCACTTCCTTATTAGACTGGCCGGAGAGCCAGGAGGGACACGGGAGAGGCGCGCGCTGTGTCCGTCCAACACAGCAGCGGAGGGAAGGAGACCGCAGATTGACATGCGGACGCTCGTCCGCATGTCAATCTGTACTAAGTCAGTGGCGCCCCTGCAGCCCCTCGCCCCCAAGCCTCCGCGAGGACTGCGGGGGCAGTAGTTACGCCACTGCTGTCACCTATATACATGATGTGTTCATTCACTGGTACCTGGTGACAGAACGTATACTGGATTCCCCCACAATGTAACTTTATATCTGTCACCTATATACATGATGTGGTCATTCACTGGTACCTGGTGACAGAACGTATACTGGATTCCCCCACAATGTAACGTTATATCTGTCACCTATATACATGATGTGGTCATTCACTGGTACCTGGTGACAGAACGTATACTGGATTCCCCCACAATGTAACGTTATATCTGTCACCTATATACATGATGTGGTCATTTACTGGTACCTGGTGACAGAACGTATACTGGATTCCCCCACAATGTAACGTTATTTCTCTAACGTCCTTGAGGATGCTGGGACTCCGTAAGGGCCATGGGGAATAGACGGGCTCCGCAGGAGATAGGGCACTTTAAGAAAGCTTTGGATTCTGGGTGTGCACTGGCTCCTCCCTCTATGCCCCTCCTCCAGACCTCAGTTTTACACTGTGCCCAGAGCGAGATGGGTGCACTGCAGGGAGCTCCCTGAGTTCTCTGCCTAGAAAGCATTTTTTTTGGATTTTTTCTACATTTTTACAGGGAGCACTGCTGGCAACAGGCTCCCTGCATCGAGGGACTGAGGAGAGAGGGTCAGACCTTCTTGTCTAAGATAGGCTCTGCTTCCTCGGCTACTGGACACCATTAGCTACAGAGGGGGTGAACACAGGTTCTTACTGGGCGTCCACCCCCAGAGCTGCGCCGTCGTTCTTCTCACAGAGCCAGAAGAAACGAAGTCAGAAGACGTCTCAGGCGGCAGAAGCCTTCAGAGTTTCACTGAGGTAACGCACAGCACCGCAGCTGTGCGTCATTGCTCCCATACACCTCACATACTCCGGTCACTGTAAGGGTGCAGGGCGCAGGAGGGGGGGGGGGCGCCCTGCACCCTTACAGTATACATGTACAGGTGGGCACTGTACATGTATATAAAAGAGCCCCCGCCATATTTTAGTAAGTTTGAGCGGGACAGAAGCCCGCCACCGAGGGGGCGGGGCTTCTCCCTCAGCACTCACCAGCGCCATTTTCTCTCCACAGCACCGCTGAGAGGAAGCTCCCCGGACTCTCCCCTGCTTGACACACGGTGAAGAGGGTTTTAAAGTAGAGGGGGGGCACATATTTGTCGATTATACATTACAGCAGCGCTACTGGGTAAACATTCTGTGTTTTTTCCTGGGTCATATAGCGCTGGGGTGTGTGCTGGCATTCTCTCTCTCTGTCTCTCCAAAGGGCCTAGGGGGGAACCTGTCTTCAGATAAGAGATTCCCTGTGTGTGTGGAGTGTGTCGGTACGTGTGTGTCGACATGTCTGCGGTAAAAGGCTCTCCTAAGGAAGAGATGGAGCAAATCTGTGTGGGTGCGTGGTGTCTCCGTCGACAACGCCGACACCTGATTGGATATGTGAAATTAAGTGCTAAGATGAACTTATTACAAAAGATTAGAGAACAGACAGGGAATCTACCCATGTCTGCCCCTATGTCACAGAGATCTTCAGAGTCTCACAACGCTCACTATCCAAAATAATAGACACTGTTATCGACACGGAGTCTGACTCCAGTGTCGACTACGTTAATGCAAAGTACAGCCAAGACTGGCAGAAAAGTATTCAATATATGATTATTGTAATAAAAGATGTTTTGCATATCACTGATGACTCATCTGTCCCTGACACAAGGGTACACATGTTTAAGGGGAAGAAAGCTGAGGTAAATTTCCCTCCTCTTATGAAGGAAAAGAGCGGGAATCTCCAGACAAGAAGCTGCAGCTTCCCAATAAGAGTTCTCAGGGAGTATCCTTTCCCTAATGGGGCCAGGATAAGATGGGAATCTTCCCCTAGGGTGTACAAGGCATTGACACGTTTACCCAAAAAGGTAGAGCTGACTTAACAGCTATCCTCAGGGATCCTGCAGATAGCATGCAGTAAAAGTACTTTGAAGTCCATTTACACACATTCTGGTACACTACTCAGACCGGCGATTGTGTCGGCACGGGTTTATAGCGCTGTAGCAGCGTAGTCAGATACCTTATCAGCGGAGGTTGAAACCCTAGATAAGGATGCCATGTTATTGTCCCTAGTATATATATATATATATATATATATATATATATATTTCTCTGACGTCCTAGTGGATGCTGGGAACTCCGTAAGGACCATGGGGAATAGCGGCTCCGCAGGAGACTGGGCACAAAAGTAAAGCTATAGGACTACCTGGTGTGCACTGGCTCCTCCCCCTATGACCCTCCTCCAAGCCTCAGTTAGATTTTTGTGCCCGAACGAGAAGGGTGCACACTAGGGGCTCTCCTGAGCTGCTTAGTGAAAAGTTTAGTTTTAGGTTTTTTATTTTCAGTGAGACCTGCTGGCAACAGGCTCACTGCATCGAGGGACTAAGGCAGGCCTGGCCAACCTGTGACTAAGGGGAGAAGAAGCAAACTCACCTGCGTGCAGAGTGGATTGGGCTTCTTGGCTACTGGACACCATTAGCTCCAGAGGGATCGAACACAGGCCCAGCCATGGAGTCCGGTCCCAGAGCCGCGCCACCGGCCCCCTTACAGAGCCAGAAGCAAGAAGAGGTCAGGAAAATCGGCGGCAGAAGACATCCTGTCTTCACCAAGGTAGCGCACAGCACTGCAGCTGTGCGCCATTGCTCCTCAGCACACTTCACACTTCGGTCACTGAGGGTGCAGGGCGCTAGGGGGGGGCGCCCTGAGCAGCAATAAAAACACCTTGGCTGGCGAAAATACATCACATATAGCCCCCAGGGCTATATGGATGAATTTTAACCCCTGCCAGATTACACTGAAAAACGGGAGAAAAGGCCGCCGAGAAGGGGGCGGAGCCTATCTCCTCAGCACACTGGCGCCATTTTCCCTCACAGCTCCGTTGGAGGGAAGCTCCCTGGCTCTCCCCTGCAGTCACTACACTACAGAAAGGGTTAAAAAAGAGAGGGGGGCACTAATTAGGCGCAGTATAAACAATGATGGCGTCCCGCCTCAACAAAAAACTCGACAGGTATTGCGCCAGGTCAAGGGACCCTCAGGCAATAGCTGTAGACGCTCTGGTAACACCGTGGGTGTACCAGTCAGTGTATGTGTTCCCTCCTCTGCCTCTCATACCCAAGGTACTGAGAATTATAAGATGGAGAGGAGTAAGCACTATATTCGTGGCTCCGGATTGGCCAAGAAGGACTTGGTACCCGGAACTTCAGGAGAGGCTCACGGAGGATCCGTGGCCTCTACCTCTAAGAAGGGACCTGCTCCAGCAGGGACCCTGTCTGTTCCAAGACTTACCGCGGCTGCGTTTGACGGCATGGCGGTTGAACGCCGGATCCTGAAGGAAAAAGGCATTCCGGATGAAGTAATCCCTATCCTGATCAAAGCCAGGAAGGATGTAACCGCAAAACATTATCACCGCATTTGGCGAAAATATGTTGCGTGGTGCGAGGCCAGTAAGGCCCGACGGAGGAATTTCAACTGGGTCGATTCCTACATTTCCTGCAAACAGGAGTGTCTATGGGCCTGAAATTGGGGTCCATTAAGGTTAAAATTTCGGCCCTGTCAATTTTCTTCCAGAAAGAACTAGCTTCAGTCCCTGAAGTGCAGACGTTTGTAAAAGGGGTACTGCATATACAGCCTCCTTTTGTGCCTCCAGTGGCACCTTGGGATCTCAATGTAGTTTTTGGGTTCCAAAAGTCACATTGGTTTGAACTAGAGATGAGCGGGTTCGGTTTCTCTGAATCCGAACCCGCCCGAACTTCATGGTTTTTTTCACGGGTCCGAGCAGACTCGGATCCTCCCGCCTTGCTCGGTTAACCCGAGCGCGCCCGAACGTCATCATGACGCTGTCGGATTCTCGCGAGACTCGGATTCTATATAAGGAGCCGCGCGTCGCCGCCATTTTCACACGTGCATTGAGATTGATAGGGAGAGGACGTGGCTGGCGTCCTCTCCATTTAGATTAGAAGAGAGAGAGAGAGAGAGAGAGAGAGATTGACCTGATTTACTGGAGCTTAGGAGTACTGTAGAAGTGTAGAGAGTGCAGAGTTTACTAGTGACTGACCACAGTGACCACCAGACAGTGCAGTTTTATTTAATATATCCGTTCTCTGCCTGAAAAAAACGATACACACAGTGACTCAGTCACATACCATATCTGTGTGCACTGCTCAGCCCAGTGTGCTGCATCATCTATGTATATATATCTGACTGTGCTCAGCTCACACAGCTTATAATTGTGGGGGAGACTGGGGAGCACTGCAGTGCCAGTTATAGGTTATAGCAGGAGCCAGGAGTACATATTATATTAAAATTAAACAGTGCACACTTTTGCTGCAGGAGTGCCACTGCCAGTGTGACTGACCAGTGACCTGACCACACTGACCACCAGTATAGTTAGTAGTATACTATATTGTGATTGCCTGAAAAAGTTAAACACTCGTCGTGTGACTTCACTTGTGTGGTGTTTTTTTTTTTATTCTATAAAAAACTCATTCTGCTGACAGACAGTGTCCAGCAGGTCCGTCATTATATAATATATACCTGTCCGGCTGCAGTAGTGATATATATATATATTTTATATCATTATTTATCATCCAGTCGCAGCAGACACAGTACGGTAGTTCACGGCTGTAGCTACCTCTGTGTCGGCACTCGGCAGTCTGTCCATAATTGTATACCACCTACCCGTGGTTTTTTTTTCTTTCTTCTTTATACATACATACTACTACATCTCTTTATCAACCAGTCTATATTAGCAGCAGACACAGTACAGTACGGTAGTCCACGGCTGTAGCTACCTCTGTGTCGGCACTCGGCAGTCCGTCCATAATTGTATACCACCTACCCGTGGTTTTTTTTTCTTTCTTCTTTATACATACATACTACTACATCTCTTTATCAACCAGTCTATATTAGCAGCAGACACAGTACAGTACGGTAGTTCACGGCTGTAGCTACCTCTGTGTCGGCACTCGGCAGTCCGTCCATAATTGTATACCACCTACCCGAGGTTTTTTTTTCTTTCTTCTTTATACATACATACTACTACATCTCTTTATCAACCAGTCTATATTAGCAGCAGACACAGTACAGTACGGTAGTCCACGGCTGTAGCTACCTCTGTGTCGGCACTCGGCAGTCCGTCCATAATTGTATACCACCTACCCGTGTTTTTTTTTTCTTTCTTCTTTATACATACATACTACTACATCTCTTTATCAACCAGTCTATATTAGCAGCAGACACAGTACAGTACGGTAGTTCACGGCTGTAGCTACCTCTGTGTCGGCACTCGGCAGTCCGTCCATAATTGTATACCACCTACCCGTGGTTTTTTTTCTTTCTTCTTTATACATACATACTACTACATCTCTTTATCAACCAGTCTATATTAGCAGCAGACACAGTACAGTACGGTAGTTCACGGCTGTAGCTACCTTTGTGTCGGCACTCGGCAGTCCGTCCATAATTGTATACCACCTACCCGTGGTTTTTTTTTCTTTCTTCTTTATACATACATACTACTACATCTCTTTATCAACCAGTCTATATTAGCAGCAGACACAGTACAGTACGGTAGTCCACGGCTGTAGCTACCTCTGTGTCGGCACTCGGCAGTCCGTCCATAATTGTATACCACCTACCCGTGGTTTTTTTTTCTTTCTTCTTTATACATACATACTACTACATCTCTTTATCAACCAGTCTATATTAGCAGCAGACACAGTACAGTACGGTAGTTCACGGCTGTAGCTACCTCTGTGTCGGCACTCGGCAGTCCGTCCATAATTGTATACCACCTACCCGAGGTTTTTTTTTCTTTCTTCTTTATACATACATACTACTACATCTCTTTATCAACCAGTCTATATTAGCAGCAGACACAGTACAGTACGGTAGTCCACGGCTGTAGCTACCTCTGTGTCGGCACTCGGCAGTCCGTCCATAATTGTATACCACCTACCCGAGGTTTTTTTTTCTTTCTTCTTTATACATACATACTACTACATCTCTTTATCAACCAGTCTATATTAGCAGCAGACACAGTACAGTACGGTAGTTCACGGCTGTAGCTACCTCTGTGTCGGCACTCGGCAGTCCGTCCATAATTGTATACCACCTACCCGTGGTTTTTTTTTCTTTCTTCTTTATACATACATACTACTACATCTCTTTATCAACCAGTCTATATTAGCAGCAGACACAGTACAGTACGGTAGTCCACGGCTGTAGCTACCTCTGTGTCGGCACTCGGCAGTCCGTCCATAATTGTATACTAGTATCCATCCATCTCCATTGTTTACCTGAGGTGCCTTTTAGTTGTGCCTATTAAAATATGGAGAACAAAAATGTTGAGGTTCCAAAATTAGGGAAAGATCAAGATCCACTTCCACCTCGTGCTGAAGCTGCTGCCACTAGTCATGGCCGAGACGATGAAATGCCAGCAACGTCGTCTGCCAAGGCCGATGCCCAATGTCATAGTACAGAGCATGTCAAATCCAAAACACCAAATATCAGTAAAAAAAGGACTCCAAAACCTAAAATAAAATTGTCGGAGGAGAAGCGTAAACTTGCCAATATGCCATTTACCACACGGAGTGGCAAGGAACGGCTGAGGCCCTGGCCTATGTTCATGGCTAGTGGTTCAGCTTCACATGAGGATGGAGGCACTCAGCCTCTCGCTAGAAAAATGAAAAGACTCGAGCTGGCAAAAGCAGTAGCACCGCAAAGAACTGTGCGTTCTTCGAAATCCCAAATCCACAAGGAGAGTCCAATTGTGTCGGTTGCGATGCCTGACCTTCCCAACACTGGACGTGAAGAGCATGCGCCTTCCACCATTTGCACGCCCCCTGCAAGTGCTGGAAGGAGCACCCGCAGTCCAGTTCCTGATAGTCAGATTGAAGATGTCAGTGTTGAAGTACACCAGGATGAGGAGGATATGGGTGTTGCTGGCGCTGGGGAGGAAATTGACCTGGAGGATTCTGATGGTGAGGTGGTTTGTTTAAGTCAGGCACCCGGGGAGACACCTGTTGTCCGTGGGAGGAATATGGCCGTTGACATGCCTGGTGAAAATACCAAAAAAATCAGCTCTTCGGTGTGGAGGTATTTCAACAGAAATGCGGACAACAGGTGTCAAGCCGTGTGTTCCCTTTGTCAAGCTGTAATAAGTAGGGGTAAGGACGTTAACCACCTCGGAACATCCTCCCTTATACGTCACCTGCAGCGCATTCATAATAAGTCAGTGACAAGTTCAAAAACTTTGGGTGACAGCGGAAGCAGTCCACTGACCAGTAAATCCCTTCCTCTTGTAACCAAGCTCACGCAAACCACCCCACCAACTCCCTCAGTGTCAATTTCCTCCTTCCCCAGGAATGCCAATAGTCCTGCAGGCCATGTCACTGGCAATTCTGATGATTCCTCTCCTGCCTGGGATTCCTCCGATGCATCCTTGCGTGTAACGCCTACTGCTGCTGGCGCTGCTGTTGTTGCAGCTGGGAGTCGATGGTCATCCCAGAGGGGAAGTCGTAAGACCACTTTTACTACTTCCACCAAGCAATTGACTGTCCAACAGTCCTTTGCGAGGAAGATGAAATATCACAGCAGTCATCCTACTGCAAAGCGGATAACTGAGGCCTTGGCATCCTGGGTGGTGAGAAACGTGGTTCCGGTATCCATCATTACTGCAGAGCCAACTAGAGACTTGTTGGAGGTACTGTGTCCCCGGTACCAAATACCATCTAGGTTCCATTTCTCTAGGCAGGCGATACCGAAAATGTACACAGACCTCAGAAAAAGAGTCACCAGTGTCCTAAAAAATGCAGCTGTACCCAATGTCCACTTAACCACGGACATGTGGACAAGTGGAGCAGGGCAGGGTCAGGACTATATGACTGTGACAGCCCACTGGGTAGATGTATGGACTCCCGCCGCAAGAACAGCAGCGGCGGCACCAGTAGCAGCATCTCGCAAACGCCAACTCTTTCCTAGGCAGGCTACGCTTTGTATCACCGCTTTCCAGAATACGCACACAGCTGAAAACCTCTTACGGCAACTGAGGAAGATCATCGCGGAATGGCTTACCCCAATTGGACTCTCCTGTGGATTTGTGGCATCGGACAACGCCAGCAATATTGTGTGTGCATTAAATATGGGCAAATTCCAGCACGTCCCATGTTTTGCACATACCTTGAATTTGGTGGTGCAGAATTATTTAAAAAACGACAGGGGCGTGCAAGAGATGCTGTCGGTGGCCAGAAGAATTGCGGGACACTTTCGGCGTACAGGCACCACGTACAGAAGACTGGAGCACCACCAAAAACTACTGAACCTGCCCTGCCATCATCTGAAGCAAGAAGTGGTAACGAGGTGGAATTCAACCCTCTATATGCTTCAGAGGTTGGAGGAGCAGCAAAAGGCCATTCAAGCCTATACAATTGAGCACGATATAGGAGGTGGAATACACCTGTCTCAAGCGCAGTGGAGAATGATTTCAACGTTGTGCAAGGTTCTGCTGCCCTTTGAACTTGCCACACGTGAAGTCAGATCAGACACTGCCAGCCTGAGTCAGGTCATTCCCCTCATCAGGCTTTTGCAGAAGAAGCTGGAGACATTGAAGGAGGAGCTAACACGGAGCGATTCCGCTAGGCATGTGGGACTTGTGGATGGAGCCCTTAATTCGCTTAACAAGGATTCACGGGTGGTCAATCTGTTGAAATCAGAGCACTACATTTTGGCCACCATGCTCGATCCTAGATTTAAAGCCTACCTTGGATCTCTCTTTCCGGCAGACACAAGTCTGCTGGGGTTGAAAGACCTGCTGGTGAGAAAATTGTCAAGTCAAGCGGAACGCGACCTGTCAACATCTCCTCCTTCACATTCTCCCGCAACTGGGGGTGCGAGGAAAAGGCTCAGAATTCCGAGCCCACCCGCTGGCGGTGATGCAGGGCAGTCTGGAGCGACTGCTGATGCTGACATCTGGTCCGGACTGAAGGACCTGACAACGATTACGGACATGTCGTCTACTGTCACTGCATATGATTCTCTCACCATTGAAAGAATGGTGGAGGATTATATGAGTGACCGCATCCAAGTAGGCACGTCACACAGTCCATACTTATACTGGCAGGAAAAAGAGGCAATTTGGAGGCCCTTGCACAAACTGGCTTTATTCTACCTAAGTTGCCCTCCCACAAGTGTGTACTCCGAAAGAGTGTTTAGTGCCGCCGCTCACCTTGTCAGCAATCGGCGTACGAGGTTACATCCAGAAAATGTGGAGAAGATGATGTTCATTAAAATGAATTATAATCAATTCCTCCGCGGAGACATTGACCAGCAGCAATTGCCTCCACAAAGTACACAGGGAGCTGAGATGGTGGATTCCAGTGGGGACGAATTGATAATCTGTGAGGAGGGGGATGTACACGGTGATATATCGGAGGATGATGATGAGGTGGACATCTTGCCTCTGTAGAGCCAGTTTGTGCAAGGAGAGATTAATTGCTTCTTTTTTGGGGGGGGTCCAAACCAACCCGTCATATCAGTCACAGTCGTGTGGCAGACCCTGTCACTGAAATGATGGGTTGGTTAAAGTGTGCATGTCCTGTTTTGTTTATACAACATAAGGGTGGGTGGGAGGGCCCAAGGACAATTCCATCTTGCACCTCTTTTTTCTTTTATTTTTCTTTGCGTCATGTGCTGTTTGGGGAGGGTTTTTTGGAAGGGACATCCTGCGTGACACTGCAGTGCCACTCCTAAATGGGCCCGGTGTTTGTGTCGGCCACTAGGGTCGCTTATCTTACTCACACAGTCAGCTACCTCATTGCGCCTCTTTTTTTCTTTGCGTCATGTGCTGTTTGGGGAGGGTTTTTTGGAAGGGCCATCCTGCGTGACACTGCAGTGCCACTCCTAGATGGGCCCGGTGTTTGTGTCGGCCACTAGGGTCGCTAATCTTACTCACACAGCTACCTCATTGCGCCTCTTTTTTTCTTTGCGTCATGTGCTGTTTGGGGAGGGTTTTTTGGAAGGGACATCCTGCGTGACACTGCAGTGCCACTCCTAAATGGGCCCGGTGTTTGTGTCGGCCACTACGGTCGCTAATCTTACTCACACAGCTACCTCATTGCGCCTCTTTTTTTCTTTGCGTCATGTGCTGTTTGGGGAGGGTTTTTTGGAAGGGACATCCTACGTGACACTGCAGTGCCACTCCTAGATGGGCCCGGTGTTTGTGTCGGCCACTAGGGTCGCTAATCTTACTCACACAGCTACCTCATTGCGCCTCTTTTTTTCTTTGCGTCATGTGCTGTTTGGGGAGGTTTTTTTGGAAGGGACATCCTGCGTGACACTGCAGTGCCACTCCTAAATGGGCCCGGTGTTTGTGTCGGCCACTACGGTCGCTAATCTTACTCACACAGCTACCTCATTGCGCCTCTTTTTTTCTTTGCGTCATGTGCTGTTTGGGGAGGGTTTTTTGGAAGGGACATCCTGCGTGACACTGCAGTGCCACTCCTAGATGGGCCCGGTGTTTGTGTCGGCCACTAGGGTCGCTTATCTTACTCACACAGTCAGCTACCTCATTGCGCCTCTTTTTTTCTTTGCGTCATGTGCTGTTTGGGGAGGTTTTTTTGGAAGGGCCATCCTGCGTGACACTGCAGTGCCACTCCTAGATGGGCCCGGTGTTTGTGTCGGCCACTACGGTCGCTAATCTTACTCACACAGCTACCTCATTGCGCCTCTTTTTTTCTTTGCGTCATGTGCTGTTTGGGGAGGGTTTTTTGGAAGGGACATCCTGCGTGACACTGCAGTGCCACTCCTAGATGGGCCCGGTGTTTGTGTCGGCCACTAGGGTCGCTAATCTTACTCACACAGCTACCTCATTGCGCCTCTTTTTTTCTTTGCGTCATGTGCTGTTTGGGGAGGGTTTTTTGGAAGGGACATCCTGCGTGACACTGCAGTGCCACTCCTAGATGGGCCAGGTGTTTGTGTCGGCCACTAGGGTCGCTTAGCTTAGTCATCCAGCGACCTCGGTGCAAATTTTAGGACTAAAAATAATATTTTGAGGTGTGAGGTATTCAGAATAGACTGAAAATGAGTGGAAATTATGGTTTTTGAGGTTAATAATAATATGGGATCAAAATGACCCCCAAATTCTATGATTTAAGCTGTTTTTTAGGGTTTTTTGAAAAAAACACCCGAATCCAAAACACACCCGAATCCGAAAAAAAAAATTCGGTGAGGTTTTGCCAAAACGCGGTCGAACCCAAAACACGGCCGCGGAACCGAACCCAAAACCAAAACACAAAACCCGAAAAATTTCAGGCGCTCATCACTAGTTTGAACCACTTAAAGATGTTGGCCCTGGCCTGGGCCAGGCGCGTGTCAGAATTGGCGGCTTTATTCTGTAAAAGCCCTTATCTGAATTTCCATACGGACAGGGCGGAATTGAGGACTCGTCCTCGGTTTCTCCCTAAGGTGGTTTCAGCGTTTCACCTGAGCCAACCTATTGTGGTGCCTGCGGCTACTAGGGACTTGGAGGACTCCAAGTTGCTAGACGTTGTCAGGGCCCTGAAAATATATGTTTCCAGGACGGCTGGAGTCAGAAAATCTGACTCGCTGTTTATCCTGTATGCACCCAACAAGCTGGGTGCTCCTGCTTCTAAGCAGACTATTGCTCGTTGGATTTGTAGTACAATTCAGCTTGCACATTCTGTGGCAGGCCTGCCACAGCCAAAATCTGTAAAAGCCCATTCCACACGGAAAGTGGGCTCATCTTGGGCGGCTGCCCGAGGGGTCTCGGCTTTACAACTTTGCCGAGCAGCTACTTGGTCAGGGGCAAACACGTTTGCTAAATTCTACAAATTTGATACCCTGGCTGAGGAGGACCTGGAGTTCTCTCATTCGGTGCTGCAGAGTCATCCGCACTCTCCCGCCCGTTTGGGAGCTTTGGTATAATCCCCATGGTCCTTACGGAGTTCCCAGCATCCACTAGGACGTCAGAGAAAATAAGAATTTACTTACCGATAATTCTATTTCTCGTAGTCCGTAGTGGATGCTGGGCGCCCATCCCAAGTGCGGATTGTCTGCAATACTTGTACATAGTTATTGTTAACTAAATCGGGTTATTGTTGTAGTGAGCCATCTTTTCTAGAGGCTCCTCTGTTATCATACTGTTAACTGGGTTCAGATCATCACAAGTTATACGGTGTGATTGGTGTGGCTGGTATGAGTCTTACCCGGGATTCAAAATCCTTCCTTATTGTGTACGCTCGTCCGGGCACAGTATCCTAACTGAGGCTTGGAGGAGGGTCATAGGGGGAGGAGCCAGTGCACACCAGGTAGTCCTAAAGCTTTACTTTTGTGCCCAGTCTCCTGCAGAGCCGCTATTCCCCATGGTCCTTACGGAGTTCCCAGCATCCACTACAGACTACGAGAAATAGAATTATCGGTAAGTAAATTCTTATTATATTTATATGTAAAAGATGTTGTCTTATGTATATATATATATATAAGACATGCCCAAAGAGACGTTAGTCTACTGGGTTCTAGAGTCAACGCTATGTTGATTTCTGCTAGACTTGTCCTGTGGAACATGCAATGGACAGGTGATGCCGACTAAAAGAGGCATATGGAGGGTTTACCTCACAAGGCTGAGGAATTGTGTGGAGAAGGGCTCTCGGACCTGGTCTCCACAGCTATAGCTGGTAATTCTGATCTTTTGCCTTATATTCCCTCACAGACTAAGAAAGCACGACATTATCAAATGCAGTCCTTTCGGTCGCAGAATAACAAGAAAGTATGAGGAGCGTTCTTTCTTACCAGAGGTAGGGCACGGGGCACAGCTAGTTCCCAGGAACAGAAGTCCTCCCCGGCCTCTACTACATCCACCGCAGGATGCGGGAACTCCGCTAAGGGAGTCCGTCCCAGGGGGAGCACGTCTTCGACTCTTCAGCCACATCTGAGTTCACTCACAGGTGGATCCCGGGGCAATAAAAATTGTTCTCAGGGTTACAAAGGAATTCGAAAGGTGCCTCCTCGCCGGTTTTTCCTTATCGGACCTACCGACTTCTCCCCCAGAAGGGGAGTTATATTAAATACAATTCACACATTGTATCTCCAACAGGTGGTGCTCAAGGTTCTCCTCCTGCAACAAGGAAGGGGCTATTACTCAACCTTGGCTGTTGTCCCGAATACGTACGGTTCGGTCAGACCTATTTAAAATTAAAACCTCTGAACCTATACTAGAAAAGGTTCAAAATTAAAGTGGAATCGCTCAGAGCGATCATGGCCAGCCTGGAAAGGGGTGATTTGATGGTGTATCTAGACATAAAGGCTGCATACCTTCATGCTCCCATTTATCCACCCCATCAGGCGTACCTGAGAATTGCGGTACAGTATTGTCATTACCAATTTCAGGGTAATTGGCGGAAATGATGGTGCTCCTACGCAAGCAAGGAGTCACAGTTATCCCATACTTGGACGATCTCCTATAAGGCGAGATCAAAAGAGCAGTTGTTGAACAGCGTGTCACTTTCGCTGAAGGTGTCACAGCAACACTGCTAGTTTCTCAATATCCCGAAGTCACAGTTGGTTCCTATGACTAGTCTGCCCTTCTTGGGTATGATTCTGGATACGGACCAGAAAGGGGTTTACCTTCAGATAGAGAAGGCCCAGGAACTCATGACTCTGGTCAGGAACTTTTTGAAACCAAGACAGGTGTCGGCATTGCAGCACCCGAGTCCGGGGAAAATCATTCCCTTTGGCAGGTTCCATGCGAGGTCTTTCAAATGGGACCTACTGGACAAGTGGTCCGGGTCACGGGATCCGGTCTGAAGATCGACAGTGTCTAGGTCGACAATGTTTAGGTCGACCACTATAGGTCGACAGTCACTAGGTCGACATGGATGGGAGGTCGACAGGGTTTCTAGGTCGACATGTGCTCGGTCGACAGGTCTAAAGGTCGACATGAGTTTTTCACATTTTTTTTTTTGGGGAATTTTTCATACTTAACGATCCACGTGGACTACGATTGTAACGGTAAAGTGTGCCGAGCGAAGCGGTAGCGGAGCGAAGGCACCATGCCCGAAGCATGGCGAGCGAAGCGAGCCATGCGAGGGGACGCGGTGCACTAATTTGGGATCCCGGTCACTCTACGAAGAAAACGACACCCCAAAAAAAAAATCCTCATGTCGACCTTTAGACCTGTCGACCTAGCACATGTCGACCTAGAAACCCTGTCGACCTTCCATCCATGTCGACCTAGTGACTGTCGACCTATAGTGGTCGACCTAAACATTGTCGACCTAGACACTGTCGATTTGATGAACCACACCCCCGGGTCACATCTACAGAGTCATCAGTTGATCACTTTCTCCCCCAGGGCCAGGGTATCTCTCCTGTGGTGGCTGCAGGATGCTCACCTTCTATAGGGCCGCAGGTTCGGCATTCAGGACTGGATCCTGGTGACCACGGACGCGAGCCTCCAAGGTTGGGGAGCAGTCACACAGGGAAAAATAAAATGTCCAAGGTCTTTGGTCAAGTCAAGAGACTTGTCTTCACTTCTTGGAACTAAGGGCCATATACAACGCCCTACGTCAGGCGGAGACCCTACTTCGCGACCAACCGGTTCTGATCCAGTCAGACAACGTCACCGCAGTAGCTCATGTAAACCGCCAAGGCGGCACAAGGAGCAGAGTGGCGATGGCGGAAGCCACCAGAATTCTTCGCTGGGCGGAGAATCATGTAAGCGCACTGTCAGCAGTGTTCATTCCGGGAGTGGACGACTGGGAAGCAGACTTCCTCAGCGGACACGACCTACGTCCTGGAGAGTGGGGACTTCATCAGGAAGTCTTAGCACAGATTGCAATTCGGTGGAGACTGCCACTGATAGACATGATGGCGTCCCGCCTCAACGCAAAGCCGCAGAGTTATTGCGCCAGGTCAGGAGACCCTCAGGCAGTAAGCTGTGGACGCCCTAGTGACACCGTGTGTGTTCCGGTCGGTCTCTGTGTTTACTCCTCTTCCTCTCATACCCATGGTGTTGAGGATAATAAGAAAAAGAGGAGTGAGACCAATTCTCATTGTTCCAGATTGGACACGGAGGACCTGGTATCCAGATCTGCAGGAAATGCTCACAGAGAATCCGTGGCCTCTTCCTCTAAGACAGGACCTGCTGCAGCAGGGGCCCTGTCTGTTCCCAGACTTACCGCGGCTGCGTTTAACGGCATGGCGGTTCAACGCAGGATCCTAGCGGTAATGGGTATTCCGGAGGAGGTCATTCCTACCCTAATAAAGGCTAGGAAGGAAGTGACATTGAAACATTATCACCGAATATGGCGAAAATATGTTTCCTGATGTGAGGCCAGGAATGCTCCTACGGAGGAATTCCTTTTGGGCCGTCTGCTTCACATCCTTTAAACTGGAGTGAACTTGGGCCTGAAATTAGGATCGATAAAGGTTCAAATTTCGGCCTTATCCATTTTCTTCCAAAAAGAATTGGCTTCTCTTCCTGAAGTACAAACGTTTGTGTAGGGAGTACTCAGGCCCGGATTGGGCATTGCTTCCACCGGGGAGGACCCCGGTGGGGCGATCGGAGTGCGGGCCGCCTGTCTTGTGTGGCTCCGCCCCCCCCCGCACATCCCCCCCTGACACTGTTCTCAGTATGTATGTATGTATGTATGCCGCGGCCATCGGCCGCTGGGAGAACAGGCTCCGCCCCCATCCCTGCCAGCAGTGTATGTGCGCCGCAGTCACTGGCTGCTGGGACAGCAAGCTCCACCCATCATACTCAGGTGACCCAGCAGAGCAGACAGTGTGCCGCGGCCGTCATCATCTGGGAGAACAAGCTGTCAGGAAGAGGAGGTCGGCGCGCCAGACCTCAGGGGAAGAGACGCTGCGGTGGCGGTGAGTGCGTGTACAGCAGGAGAGGTGAGTAGTATAAGTCTACTCCGACCTCTGCCTGCACTGTGCTCCTGGGCCACCACTGTAATGTGATGCTGGCCTGTCTCCAGGGAGGGAGGAAGCAGCCAGGGCTCGAGAAATGGAGTCATTAAGTCTGTCCTGATTGCTCCAATTGCACAGATCTCCATGTGCCACTGGCACTGCAGCTTGCAGGACATTTTTTTTAAAGACTGACATGCTGCCTGCAGAGCTGCAGTGCCAGTGGTACAAAGAGATCTGTCTCTGTAAATAAATGGAGATCTGATAGGGGGGGGAGGGGAGCATATGCGCATGCAGGGGGGTTTCCGAGTAACTAGAAACCCCCCTGGCCTCAGATCTATCGTGCCGCAGCTTACTGTTTTTTTATTTTATTTTGTAAAGTCTGCCGGAGCTCTGAGCATCCCTGCACTGCTGCAGCAGCTGCCTCACATACGCACTGGGAGGGAGCCGAGGCTAGCTGCTGTCATGTAGATGGAGCAATGAGCAGGCTCCTCTCAGACTGATCACGTGGTGAGGATAAGAGCCTGGCTGAAGCTAGCAGTGCTGTCTCCAGATCAGCGAGGTGATGTGTCTATATGCTGGGGGCGGGCAGATACACATATGCCCCCATAGTGTATTTATTTAATAATAAATTAAGTTGTCCTTTGCTAACATGAGTGCGGGGACGCAGCGGGCAGGGGAGGAGAAAGTGAGGAATAAACAGGGTGCCTGCGTGCTATCTATGGAGGTGGCAGTGGGAGGGAATAGTGCCTGTGCATTCAGTCTGGTACTTACACGGACTGACAGCACAGGCACTATTCCTTCCCTCCCACTGTCACCTCCATAAATAGAACACAAGCACCATGATTTTTTATATATTTACGTAAATTATATATACTGTTTATATATATATATATATATATATATATAATGTCCAGTGTAGCTTCCGGCACTCTCTTAAAGAGTAACAACTTGCTGAGGTGCCTTCCTCATGGAGAAGTGATTCCCATCAGATAATGAAGCGAGGTAAGCAGGCGGCACTCATCAGACTGTATAAACGTGGTTACTTTATTGGCTGAAGGCCTTCAGCCAATAAAGTAACCACGTTTATACAGTCTGATGAGTGCCGCCTGCTTACCTCGCTTCATTATATATATATATATATATATATAGTAATTGGAGGTTGCACTCACACGGACTTCCAAACACATAACGTTAACTGTTAAAAGTTCCGAAACGTTAAAATCAAACTGTGGCTACAATTAACGTTATTTGACTTTTGTTGGTGTAACTCCATGTACATTACATTTTCAAGTATTAATCCGGCCTACTTTGGTATTGGCCCCGCCTACAGTTGATTTGGTGCCGCCCACATGAGGCCACTTTTAGAATTTTTTCCAGGGCCACTTTTGTTTCCCAATCCGCCCCTGGGAGTACTGCATTTTTAGCCTCCTTTTGTACCGCCGGTGGCGCCTTGGGACCTTAACGTGGTGTTATGGTTCCTTAAGTCTCATTGGTTTGAACCACTTAAGTCAGTGGTGTTGAAATATTTCACCTGGAAGGTGGTCATGTTGTTAGCCTTGGCTTCGGCTAGGCGAGTTTCGGAATTGGAGGCTTTTATCACTAAAAGCCCTATCTGATTGTCCATATGGATAGAGTGAAATTGCGGACCCGTCCTCAATTCCTGCCAAAGGTGGGCTCATCCTTTCATATGAACCAACCTATTGTCGTGCCTGTGGCTACGTGTGACTTGGAGGATTCCGAGTCCCTTGATGTGGTCAGGGCTTTGAAAATTTACATGGCCAGAACGGCTAGGATCTTCAAAACAGAAGCACTGTTTGTCCTGTATACAGCCAACAAGGTTGGCGGCCCTGCTTCAAAGCAGACTATTGCTCGCTGGATCTGTAACACGATTCAGCTGGCGCATTCTACGGCAGGATTGCCGTTACCTAAATCGGTTTAGGCCCATTCCACTAGGAAGGTGGGCTCTTCTTGGGCGGCTGCCCGAGGGGTCTCGGCACTACAGCTGTGCCGAGCTGCTACTTGGTCAGGGTCAAATACCTTTGCAAAGTTCTGTAAGTTTGATACCCTGGCTGAGGAGGACCTCCTGTTTGCTCAATCGGTGCTGCAGAGTCATCCGCACTCTCCCGCCCGTTTGGGAGCTTTGGTATAATCCCCATGGTCCTTACGGAGTCCCAGCATCCTCAAGGACGTTAGAGAAAATAAGATTTTACTTACCGGTAAATCTATTTCTCGTAGTCCGTAGAGGATGCTGGGCGCCCGTCCCAAGTGCGGACTTCTTCTGCAAGACTTGTATATAGTTATTGCTTACATAAGGGTTATGTTATAGTTTATCGGTTGAACCGAGGCTATGTTGTTGTTCATACTATTAACTGGGTAGTTTATCACAAGTTATACGGTGTGATTGGTGTGGCTGGTATGGATCTCGCCCTTAGATTTACAAAAATCCTTCCTCGTACTGTCCATCTTCTCTGGGCACAGTTTCCCTAACTTAAGTCTGGAGGAGGGGCATAGAGGGAGGAGCCAGTGCGCATCCAGAATCCAAAGCTTTCTTAAAGTGCCCTATCTCCTGCGGAGCCCGTCTATTCCCCATCGTCCTTACGGAGTCCCAGCATCCTCTACGGACTACGAGAAATAGATTTACCGGTAAGTAAAATCTTATTATCTGTCACCTATATACACGATGTGGTCATTCACTGGTACCTGGTGACAGAACATATACTGGATTCCCCCACAATGTAACGTTATATCTGTCACCTATATACATGATGTGGTCATTCACTGGTACCTGGTGACAGAACGTATACTGGATTCCCCCACAATGTAACATTATATCTCACCTATATACATGATGTGGTCATTCACTGGTACCTGGTGACAGAATGTATACTGGATTCCCCCACAATGTAACTTTATATCTGTCATCTATATAATAATTATAGTAGTACAGTACAGTAGGCCATTGCTGTATCTTGCAGCACTGTGTCACTGCAAGTATCCATTCCATATCTGTGCGGCATTTTTGTGAGCAGTATATATATATATATATAGTGTCAAAGTCAGAAAAATATCATGATGCACACTGCCATATTTGCACCTCACATGTGTCCCCGCTGCGCATGCGTATGCTCTCCCGTGCGTGCGCATACTCGCTGTTATGTGCACCCGCAGGCGCACGGTATGCGCATTTACGGTAGAGTTTATGTGCGCCTAGCGTGCGACTCAATCGTTACATATTTTCACCATATAATGTATTTCGTAGATTATGGTCCCTTTGATAGAATCTGAAAGTTTAGTTAATGTAGCATGTTCATAGACAAAGAGATCCCTCTTTGTTTGATACGAAGGGTCAGACAAGGGTTATACAGTGGTGTTTAGTATCCATCGGAAGAGTATTTAATTAGCAATATTCCGGTGTTGGTTTGAAGCGGATTACTCGCTCGTGCGAATAGTTATGGACATAAGAAGTTTATGGACATTTACTATTATTTGCACTTTATTATCCATGCGGCGGGAAACCTAGTTTCCCACCCACCTGAGCAGTTGGAAATAGTCACAGCCCACCTGTATGAATCAACCTATGACCTTTTGTTATAATGCGAAGACGAATTCCTGTGTCCAATGAACAATAAGAATATAGGGACCATTGTACTGTATTATGTGTAGGGTATAAAAGGACAAGCCGACCTGATCCAGCTCTCTATTCTCTTCAACGGTTCTCATTGCTGATAATCGGGAGCTGGATATCCAGAGGCGCATGCGATTGTTTCCCTTGAGCGTAAGTTTTCTCCGCAATCATATTGTCTTTCTTGTTATAGTCAGCCATATATCTCTCTCTCTCTCTTCTCCTCTTTCTCTCTCTTTCTCTTAAGTGTTATTGTACTGCTATTGTATTTCATGTGTAGTTATCTGGTTAGGTAGTCTATGTTATATTGGTAGTGTATGACTTGTATTGTTTTATTCTTTTTGAACATTCATTAATTTCCTTAAAAGGCGTTAGACCCTTAGACCGGTATTGTGTGTGTGTTCATTATATTGCAGTGGGTAATAGGAGCGTCTCTATCGCTCAAACAGCTTTAGTGTAAACCATCTTACACTGTGTTGCATTTTCACCTTATCACTGCACAAGGGTTTACAGTATAAGTACATTGTTTATGGTATAGTTATAAAGGTTTAACATTGTGAGCGTCTGCGCCGCTGGTGATCTCCTCGTGGTCCCGAGCGTCCGCTACGCTAATAGCGTATCATTACGTTAGTCGGCAGCCTATAGCGTGCCTGCCTGTGATCTCTTGGCCATAAGCGAACGTGACGCTCGAGCGTCTCGACTACGGCTAAGCGATTGTTACGCAACGTGCGTACCCTTACGGTATACCATACGCCAATAGCGTACTGTGTTCTTCCACCTTTTAGAGGGTTTTAAGTAAGATAAATATTCAGCTTTATCAATTGGCGGCTCGTCCGTCCTTCACATATCTGCACTAGGTAATTTCAGCAGACATTATCCATCAGCAAAGGGCGGGAGATCATATTCCTCGTAGTGCTGTCTGGATAAGCGTCTGCTTCGCTTAGTAAAGGGTGCTGAAGGAATCCGGAACCGGAGGTAAGAACAATACGCTAGTGTCTTTTAAAACTGTTTATTTCTGTCTTGCGTACACACGCACGCATATATCTGCATCTCTTTTTCATTCGTGTATTTTCATATCACTCTCCTGTTTGCCATTTCACAATTGTTAACGGGCTAAGAAAGATTTGTTGCTATCAGTAGTTAAAGAGTAAAAGTAATACATTAAGGGGTAAATTGTAAAGCACGCACACAGCTCTGCCTAAGGATACAAGGAGAGACCGGTGTGGTGCTCGGTAGATGATCGAGGATCACCTACATTGATAAACGTGTTAATTGTGTTACGGTGGATATCTGCCTTGCGTACACGTGTCTCTAACAAAAGGCTGAGACTCGCGTACGCAACCCAAAGGCCGACGCACGCAGCGTATATTACGCAACGGAGCTTCTGGGTACGCCCACGTAACTCAAATCACACGATAGTGTTATTTTAACAGGCGAAAAGGTGGCAACGCGATAAATAGCGCAAGTCAATTTTAGTGTCTGAAATTTAAATTAATAGATCCTTCTCTAAATTTACGACTCATCTGGTCTAAAGGAAAGAAATTTCTGCGCAGAAATAGAAATAGAAACAAAAGTAAAGTGTACATGTGGTGAGTGAGTGTTTGCATATATAAGTTTCTACAATTTTTTGGGGATTGAACCACAGAAATCATCGAGTTCTCGTGAATTACATACGTGTAAGTGACATGCACGGTGGCTAGGGAGGCATCCCTTGTTAAATATACAAAGAGCATTAGAGTATAGCAGACCAGGAGGTCATACTGTAGCACAGACCAGGAGGTCCAGGTACAGCAGACAAGGAAGTCCGCTATAAATAGAGACAAGTAGCCCAACACCAGAAAGGGTTGGTGCGGAACCCATATAGGCCATAAAGCTCAGGCTGAAGGAATTCGCAGCTGCTGAATGTCGATTCCACTGGTCGCTCCGCACATAAGATTAGTTGCTTATGTGCTGAACGATTGTACCGCACGTAATTGTGTGCATTAGTTAGTAATTTGACCCAGTACCATTTGCGTACGAAAGGGGTCATAAACGCTATTTGTACATTCTAACGTGATTTGTGTAATTTTTTTTATTTTAAGGGAGGTTCGCCAGTCACTTGGGAACTATCCAGCAACCAATAGTTACTAGAAAGAGTAAGTGCTCTGCGGATCACCCTCACATGTTCCAGTAAATAGCGGTTCAGGTCGCAGGGGCCCTGGGTCGAGTACGCCAGCGCTAAGGCAGTGTGTGGGCGTATTGGTCGGCGTGGGCGAGTGAGTGGGGTACTCGGTAAACCACCACCGTCAACCTATCTTGAACATCTTGGTTTTTGTAAGGGTTCGCTGAAGACCCTGATATAAAGGTCAGAGGTAGTGCAAGCAACACCTGCAAGCTATGGGGGCCAGTTGTTCAGGTAGGGGGCGATCAACCTCGGTTCGGGTTGATTTAGTAAACCGACCAATCGGGTCGGCAAGGTATGTAATGTGTGAAAAATACGGTTCACACACAGAGGTTTTATGTGATGAATGGGAAAGAATGACTGTACATGACGGGGAGAAGTTCCCAAGAGTAGGCAGCTTTAGCCCAGATGTGTTACTAAATCTAAGGAGAAGGATATGTCTCATTAAATCAGCAAAGAGACGGATCAAACATTATGATTATTTGCAGTTATGGCAACAGGAGGGTGAAATACAGAGAGGATTGGCTCAGGCGGCGGGATCTAACCCTATCAGGAAACTGATAGCTACGGCACCACCGCCACCTTACATAACGGGAGAGAAATTGGTTGCGGAGAATGACGCACTAGGGTGCAATAAACAGGCACTTAGCAACTGTATAAATGTTAAGGATAATGTTAATAAGTTAACTAATGCAAATATTAACCCGTGCAAGTTGTACCCTGTTTTAAACTTTCCCCAGGAGTGTGATCAAGAGGACGAATCGGCAACAATATCGGCGCTCTCTAGCAGCCACCATATCAGAAACAGCAGTGGGCACAGCCCAACCCGTAAGATTAGTATCAAAGGCCCCTAGCGGAGGGACAGGTGAGGTCGTATCAACGGGTAAGTACGGCACCATACACTATGCTGAAACCATTTCACCACAAGCTGTAGAATCTATTCAGAAGGATGTTAGTAGACTTAATCCCATTAGGGTAATAGCAGTGCCAAATGGGAAAACTGACACTACAGGAATCACTCCTGTCAGGAACATTGCCATGTACAGCCCGTTTTCCCGAATGGAATTAAGAACCATAGTGTCTGAATTCCCTGATCCTAGAAAAGATCTAGTTGCTAGTCAGAAATACATCAGAGACCTAGGGAACACTGTAGAGCCCAATAACAAAGACTGGCAGATATTGCTGAGGGCATGTTTACCCTCCAATGTCGACTCAGCTCAATTTTTAGCTGACTGTGGATTGGATCAGGATGTACCCCTTACGGATGTGTACAACCAAGACAATGTAAAAAGAATAAATTTACAATTAAAAGAGTATTTTCCAGCTGTAGTTAAATGGAACAAAATTTTCTCCATTAAACAAAAAGAGTCAGAGACAGCTTCAGAATATTTCCACAGGGCATTACTAGAAATGGCTAAATACACAGGCATAGAAGACATTAAAACAAACATAAATCATAGAGAAGTAGCAGTATCTGTGCTAATGGATGGTTTAAAAGAAGCATTAAAGACAAGGGTACAGACCACGCAACCATGTTGGCGAGGTCGTCGGTGGCTACTTTGAGAGAGGCAGCTGTTGATCATGATCGGAATATCACCAGACACAGGGAATTACAAAGTGATAAGTTAATGTCCGTAAGTATACAGGCCCTGACCACAAGACAACCTTTGTATAAATCACCAAACCCTGTGGGTAAGTCAAATGTGGTAACTTGTTATTTTTGTCATAGACAGGGACACATGGCACGAGACTGTAGAGCGAAAAATTCACAAAAATCATATCAACCCCCTAGACAACGACATGACACACGAAATTGGGATCAGGGTCCGCAGAATCGGAGTTATGAGCCACATGCAGGGGAAACAAAAAGATATCCCCCGAACAGAGACTGGCAAGCCTCTGGTAGTTCCCAGTTAACCCCCTCTCAAGTAGTTGCTGCCAGCGGGATTCAGGGAGGTCACCATACCCAATAGGGGTGTGGCCATACCTGTAATCTGCACCCAGTGAAATTGATTGCAAGCCTTGGAAGTGAACCCGAGGTCACAATTGATGTAGCTGGTAAATCATTAAACTTTCTTGTAGATACGGGGGCGGCCAAATCAGTGATAAATTCGACAGTGGGCATGAGAACCACTGGTAAGACAATTCCAGCCATGGGAGTAACGGGAGTAGTCCAGCACTACCCTGTTAGCAAACCAGCCGAGATTACAATAGGGCCTTTACATACCAAGCATTCCTTTTTGCTGGCTGCATCGGCACCGACTAATCTCCTGGGAAGAGATTTATTGTGTAAAATGGGGTGTGTCATTTATTGTACTCCTGAAGGTGTATTCTTAGACATACCTGAGAATAACGCTCAGGAAGTGCGAGACATGTTAGACTCCCCATCAAAATTAATGTCCCACACTGTTATGTTAAATAGGAATCCATCCCAGGTAGAAGAAATGACATCCCAAATACCAGAGTCACTTTGGACTAAAGATGGACAAGACACTGGATTAATGGCAAACGTAGCTCCAGTAGTTGTGCAAGTAAAAGATGGTAGGATAGCTCCAAAAATCTCACAATACCCTCTGAAGCCAGAGGTGGAGTTAGGAGTATATCCCGTAATAGAGCGCTTGCTACAACAGGGCATTTTGGTAAGAACATCCAGCACTGCCAATAGTCCCATCTTCCCTGTGAAAAAGAGTGGGGGGAGGGGTTACCGGCTAGTGCAGGATCTAAGGGGGATTAACAAAATAGTTGAGAGTCAATTCCCCGTAGTGCCAAATCCAGCTGTCATCCTTATGCAGATCCCTCCCACTGCGAAATTTTTCACTGTTATTGACCTCTGCTCCGCTTTCTTTTCGGTACCCCTGCATCCTGACAGCCAATATTTGTTTGCATTTACATACAGAGGAGTCCAATACACATGGACTCGATTACCACAAGGTTTCATAGACAGTCCAAGCATATTTTCCCAGGCTTTGCATGATTGTTTACAGTCTTTCCAACCAGAGAGTGGATCAATATTGATACAGTATGTGGATGATTTACTACTGTGTTCAGATTCATTGGAAGCATCCCTGAAAGATACGAAACAGCTCCTGTTTCATCTATCAGACACAGGACACAAGGTTTCCAAAGACAAGTTGCAATTATGCCAAACTAAAGTAAAATATTTAGGACACTGTCTAACACAAGGACTGAGACACCTGACCGCTGATAGAATTCAAGCAATTAGAGACATGACTCTGCCACAAACCCAGCAACAGATCAGAACATTTTTAGGAATGTGTGGGTATTGCCGTAACTGGATCCCAGGATTTTCCATTCTAGCATTACCTTTGCAGGAAATGGTCTCATCAAACAAACCTGATCGGATTTCGCATACAGACGAATCCGAGATGGCATTTGAGAGACTTAAACAGTGCCTAACGAAGGCACCAGCATTAGGTATGCCAGACTATGGGAAACCCTTTGAGCTGTACGGAACAGAAAGTGCTGGTTGCGCGGCAGGCGTCCTAACCCAGAAGCACGGTGATGCCAGCAGGCCGGTAGCATACTACAGCGCTCAGCTAGATACGGTAGCGCGATCCCTCCCCACATGCTTGCGAAGCGTTGCTGCGATAGCATTGCTAGTAACGAAAAGCGAAGATGTAGTGCTAGGACACAACCTCACAATCCATACACCACATGCAGTGTCAGCCTTGCTAAATTCTGCCCAAACCAGGCACGTCTCATCAGCGCGGTTTACAAGATGGGAATTGGCACTAATGGCCCCCGTAAACATCACCATAAGGAGATGCAGTGCATTAAATCCTGCAACATATCTCCCAGGTGTGCCTGGGCAGGCACAAAGGGTGGAGGATGAGAGTGGTGGGGAAGGAGGATTTAATACAAAGGATGACACACATGATTGTATGGAATATTTGACCCAAAATTTCATGGCAAGGCCTGACATCAGTGACAACCCACTGGAAGATGTAGATCTTACTTTCTACACTGACGGTAGTTGTCACAGACAGTCGGACTCGGGAGACTTGTGTACTGGATACGCAGTCGTAGATGACCAAGGCACCATAGAAGCAGAACCGCTAGGCCCACCTCACTCAGCCCAGGTTGCTGAACTGGTTGCCCTAACCAGAGCATGTGAATTGGCTAAGGGCAAGTCAGCCAATATCTACACCGATTCTAGATACGCCTTCGGGGTAGTCCATAATTTCGGAGCCCTATGGCGCCTCAGAAATTTCATGACGGCAGCTGGTACACCGGTAGCGCATGCAGCTCACATCAAAAGGCTTCTAACAGCGATACAGGAACCCGACAGAGTGGCTGTTATCAAGTGTAAAGCACACACATATAGCCAGGACCCAGTATCACTTGGTAACAGCCGAGCAGACGAAGCTGCTAAATTAGCAGCTGGTACCCCCAGACAGACAGACACCACACAACTGATGGTATTTAATACCATCAACACACAGAAGTTGTGTGAAATGCAAAATTTGTGTTCCACACAGGAAAAGGCAGTCTGGAAGGCAAAAGGATATGGCCAGGAGTCCTCAGGACTCTGGACAGATGGACAGGGTAAACCAGTGGCCCCCAGAGCATATTTTCCATGTTTAGCTGAGGCAGCACACGGGCTGACTCATCTGGGCAAGGAGGGAATGTGTAAGTTGGTAAGAGCATATTGGTGCGCCCCAGGATTTTCATCTCATGCAGGTAAGAGAGCAATGTCATGCCTTACCTGTTTGAGGAAGAATATCGGAAAGGCAATACCAACAGAACCATCTCATATCCCACCTACAGGCGGCCCTTTTCAGGTAATACAGATTGACTTTATACAATTACCCCCTTGTCGAAATTTGAAATATGTACTTGTTTGTATAGATGTGTTTTCAAATTGGGTCGAAGCATTTCCGGCGGCCACAAATACCGCTATGTTTACTGCGAAGAAAATTGTGCAGGAATTTGTGTGTAGATATGGTATCCCTAGAATAATTGAAAGTGATAGGGGTACCCATTTTACAGGTGATGTCTTTCAAGGAATGTGTAAATTGATGGGAATTGATAGTAAGCTGCACACTCCATATCGCCCCCAGGCAAGTGCGAAGGTGGAAAGAGTGAACAGCACTATTAAAAATAAATTGAGCAAAGTTATGGCAGAAACAGGATTGACATGGCCAGAAGCTTTACCCATTGTACTATACAGCATCAGAACCACTCCCAGGTCCCCTCTTAATCTGTCCCCCTTTGAAATTCTGTTTGGTCGACAACCGCATGTTATGATTAACCCTCAGGATGATTTGAAGTGTAACAATGAAGTGAATGTAAAATACCTGGTTAACATGAGTAAACAGCAAAGGAATCAAAATGACAATCTGAAGTTAGTGATTCCTGATTTGCCAGATAGTAATTGTCATGACATTGAACCTGGGGATTATGTAATGATACGTAATTTTCTACGCTCAGGTTGCCTTATTGACAGATGGGAAGGACCATACCAAGTCTTATTGATTAGCACGACAGCATTGAAGGTTGCCGAGAGAGAGACTTGGGTTCATTCGTCCCATTGTAAGAAGGTTGCTGATCCAGAGAGGTCTCGTGATAAAGAACAGACGGTAGAGGAAGTTGTATCACTGGAGTGTCTGTTTCAGGAGAACTGTGACGGCACCTGAGCATTGAAAATAATAAGATCGGAGGCAGTTGTCGATCCCCTGTTCCCTTTTATTGTTTTTCTCCACTTCCCATCCCATCTCCCTCAAGTATTTATTTCCCCCTTCTCATTCTTCTCCATTTCCTCCTATAAGATGGACTTGCCCCAAGAGACTGTGATCCGGATTTTTCTGTTGACCATGATGTTGACCAGAGCAGTCTGTTCCGGCGAGAGTACCATGGAGGTCGAGAGATGTTCTGGAATGGGTTCTGATGACAGAGATGGAGGCGTAGATTTCCAAGAACAACATAATCAACAAGCAAAGGCGAGTATCAGAAAACGATCCGATAGCATTGACAATAGAAGGAATTGTGAAGGATTGTTAGCTGAAGAAAACTGTATCTGTAGGCTCTGTGACAATGTAGTTGAGGATGGGTGTATCAAGAAATGTCAGTCCAGTTTTAATATCCACATGGACTGGCATCCATTGAGTGACTATCACTCCTTAGTGGGTAATGTGTTAAATCAGACAGATTGTTGGGTATGCTCTCAAGTACCTCAAGGCCATAGCAAATCAGGATTAGTACCATTCCCTTTAACGGCAGGGGAGGTACTTGAGCTAAGTGGTGGGAGGCCGGTGGACAGGAGGTTTAATATCTCCAGTCCTCCTAGTTTGAAGCTCCACCAATATCATGTGGATAGATCCCTAGTATGTTTTAACATTTCCAATCCCCGAAAACCGGGAAATTGGGAAGTGTCATGGAATAACCAAACCATGACCTTTTCATACAGAGCCGATAGAATGCCAACAGATACAGAACTTATACGCCACATAGCCGGTAGTGGAAAATATTTCCGATATAGGTATACCCTAGGAAGTAGGACCATGAGAGTTGGAGAGGTATCACCAGGATACTGTGCACATATCATACAAACAGATACGTGTACTAGACAGATGGGAGAATTAGGGTTAGGAAATTTCATATGGAAAATGTGTAATATGGTTATGTCCTACTCCGTCCCATATGTTCTCCCCGATGATGCATATTTCATATGCGGGAGGAAGGCGTATAAGTGGCTTGCCCCAAACTCAGAAGGGTTGTGTTATATTGGAAAAGTACTGCCTGAGGTAATGACTGTATCACATACTAAAATGAAAGATATTCACCGCAGTGCCCAAGCTCCTTATACTCACACTCATTACGAGCACATTGTTAAACTGCACCTGATAGAGAGAACAGAGCATCCGGCCTCTGACCTGATCAGTGAATCCACCGGGATTCAATTCCTAATCGCGTTAGATATCACTCGCACCGCCAGAGGAGTGATAAATTATAAATATATATCAGCGCTTGCAAATTTATTAGACAATATCACTGAAATGTATGATGACACTTTTAGATATACCGGAAGGGAGCTTCAAGCTTATAAAACAGAACTGGTTCAGCATAGGATGATTCTCAATTATCTCACAGCTGTGACGGGCGGATATTGTGTCACCCTAGCAACTCAGTATGGAATAAAGTGCTGCACGTATATCACGAATAGCACCGAGGACCCGGTCGAGGTCATAGACCAAAAGATGGACGACATTCTCCAATTAAAGTGGGAATTCCGCAGGAGACACAATCTCACCCTTGCCGCTGTGGGTAATGAGCTGACCAGTTGGGTGTCATGGTTGAACCCGCGAAATTGGTTCTCTGGTTTAGGAGAATGGGCTCAAGGAGTCATAATGGATGTAGGGAAGTTTCTTCTATGTATCTTGGGTGTTGTCATATTGATTGGCTTGATATTTAGATGCGTTCAGGCTTTAACAAAGTGTAAACGTAGCGCCCGAGTGATGAGTTTAAGGAGTGAAGATACTGTAATAACAACGACTGATGTGATTTATGACCCAACGGTAGAGACAATGATGTGATGAAAATGCGATTATACGGTCCGTTTCTTTCACCTGTTTCTCGTTTTTCTCCAAGGTAAAAAGACTCGCATGGAAGAGGAATTTGATGACCCGGTATACAGACAACAGATGGACTAAAGAAGAAGTTTTGACAACCTTGTACACAGATAATTGATGAACTATGCCATAGACCCCCAGTTTCCCTAGAAATTTTAAATTTACGCTAGCCCAACTTTTTTTGTAAGTCTATGGACATTGACAAGGCTTTTTGCATACCGTTAATTGACAAAAGCCCAAAGAAGACTGCAGTCAACAGACACCAGACAAGACTTCAATCAACAAATGCATATTAACCTCACATAGAATACCACTGCATTTACCATAATTGTTTCTTATCTTCATCTCTACAACCTTCAGGTAAAGACACACATAGTCGATAGGGAATACCGGCACAGATATCAGCATTCACATATTCCCCCATTCATGTATCATCAACTAAAATGTGCTCCCCCATTTTGTTGCAACCAAAAGCCGAAAAGAGCTCGTTAAAGTTTGACAGCCCATCCACAGACCCTTAATACGGGATAAGAAGGAATTCAAATGTATACTTCGCAATACCTCGAAGCTTGATTTAAGACACGTACGGCACGATGATACATGACCCCCCAAACATGGAGTCATACACACATGCTTCTGCTATCTCACTAGGTCATACCCTTTTCCTACCTTCTCCTCTCCTCCCCTACCCAATCATAGAAATGTATTATACATGACATATATTTTTCTCTTTTTGAAATGTTTTAGAAAGTGGCAGTTACTGGTGACTGCCAAAGGGTGGACTGTCAAAGTCAGAAAAATATCATGATGCACACTGCCATATTTGCACCTCACATGTGTCCCCGCTGCGCATGCGTACGCTCTCCCGTGCGTGCGCATACTCGCTGTTATGTGCACCCGCAGGCGCACGGTATGCGCATTTACGGTAGAGTTTATGTGCGCCTAGCGTGCGACTCAATCGTTACATATTTTCACCATATAATGTATTTCGTAGATTATGGTCCCTTTGATAGAATCTGAAAGTTTAGTTAATGTAGCATGTTCATAGACAAAGAGATCCCTCTTTGTTTGATACGAAGGGTCAGACAAGGGTTATACAGTGGTGTTTAGTATCCATCGGAAGAGTATTTAATTAGCAATATTCCGGTGTTGGTTTGAAGCGGATTACTCGCTCGTGCGAATAGTTATGGACATAAGAAGTTTATGGACATTTACTATTATTTGCACTTTATTATCCATGCGGCGGGAAACCTAGTTTCCCACCCACCTGAGCAGTTGGAAATAGTCACAGCCCACCTGTATGAATCAACCTATGACCTTTTGTTATAATGCGAAGACGAATTCCTGTGTCCAATGAACAATAAGAATATAGGGACCATTGTACTGTATTATGTGTAGGGTATAAAAGGACAAGCCGACCTGATCCAGCTCTCTATTCTCTTCAACGGTTCTCATTGCTGATAATCGGGAGCTGGATATCCAGAGGCGCATGCGATTGTTTCCCTTGAGCGTAAGTTTTCTCCGCAATCATATTGTCTTTCTTGTTATAGTGAGCCATATCTCTCTCTCTCTCTCTCTCTTCTCCTCTTTCTCTCTCTTTCTCTTAAGTGTTATTGTACTGCTATTGTATTTCATGTGTAGTTATCTGGTTAGGTAGTCTATGTTATATTGGTAGTGTATGACTTGTATTGTTTTATTCTTTTTGAACATTCATTCATTTCCTTAAAAGGCGTTAGACCCTTAGACCGGTATTGTGTGTGTGTTCATTATATTGCAGTGGGTAATAGGAGCGTCTCTATCGCTCAAACAGCTTTAGTGTAAACCATCTTACACTGTGTTGCATTTTCACCTTATCACTGCACAAGGGTTTACAGTATAAGTACATTGTTTATGGTATAGTTATAAAGGTTTAACATTGTGAGCGTCTGCGCCGCTGGTGATCTCCTCGTGGTCCCGAGCGTCCGCTACGCTAATAGCGTATCATTACGTTAGTCGGCAGCCTATAGCGTGCCTGCCTGTGATCTCTTGGCCGTAAGCGAACGTGACGCTGGAGCGTCTCGACTACGGCTAAGCGATTGTTACGCAACGTGCGTACCCTTACGGTATACCATACGCCAATAGCGTACTGTGTTCTTCAACCTTTTAGAGGGTTTTAAGTAAGATAAATATTCAGCTTTATCAATAGTATTACAGTGCAGCATTTTGGTGACCAATAATACCATTGATTAGAACTAATAATTCCAGTGATTTTATAATTTTCTTCCAGTGATTTGGACCAATAACACCATTGATTAGAACGGATAATTCCAGTGATTTGGACCAATTATACCATTGATTAGAATGAATAATTCAAGCGATTTTGTCATTTTCTTACAGTGATTTGGACCAATAACACCATTGATTAGAACGAATAATTCCAGTGATTTGGACCAATAATACCATTGATTAGAACGAATAATTCCAGTGATTTTGTCATTTTCTTCCAGTGATTTGGACCAATAATACCAGTGATCAGAAAGAATAATTCCAGTGATTTTGTTATTTTCTTCCAGTGATTTGGACCAATAATACCATTGATTAGAACGAATAATTCCAGTGATTTTGTCATTTTCTTCCAGTGATTTGGACTAATAATACCATTGATTAGAACGAATAATTCTAGTGATTTTGTCATTTTCTTCCAGTGATTTGGACCAATAATACCATTGATTAGAATGAATAATTCCTGTGATATTGAGGTGTTTGTGTCGCTTAGCTTAGCCGTCCAGCGACCAGAGTGCACCTCTTTTTCTCTTTTCTTTGCATCATGTGCTGTTTGGGGCCAATTTTTTTAAGTGCCATCCTGCCTGACACTGCAGTGCCACTCCTAGATGGGCCAGGTGTTTGTGCCGCCCTCTTGGGTCGCTTTGCTTAGTCATCCAGCGACCTTGGTGCAAATTTTAGGACTAAAAATAGTATTGTGAGGTGTGAGGTGTTCAGAATAGACTGGAAATTAGTGGAAATTGTGGTTATTGAGGTTAATAATACTATAGGATCAAAATGACACCCAAATTCTATGATTTAAGCTGTTTTTGAGGGGTTTTTGAAAAAACACACCCGAATCCGACAAAAAAATTTCAGGGAGGTTTTGCCAAAACGCGTCCGAATCCAAAACACGCCCGCGGAACCGAATCCAAAACCAAAACACAAAAGCCGAAAAATGTCCGGTGCACATCTCTAGTCATTATACAGGTTCAATCATCTGCAGGGACGAACGGGCACATACTGTAGGGGTACAGGGGAAACCTCTGTGCTTTGAAATTTACTTTATACATATGTTACAATATACTGCACAAGACTATGGTGGTCATTCCGAGTTGTTCGCTCGCTAGCTGCTTTTAGCAGCATTGCACACGCTAGGCCGCCGCCCTCTAGGAGTGTATCTTAGCTTAGCAGAATAGCGAACGAAAGATTAGCAGAACTGCTACTAAATATTTTCTTGAAGTTTCTGAGTAAGCTCCAGACCTACTCCTAGATTGCGATCAGCTCGGTCCGTTTAGTTCCTGGTTTGACGTCACAAACACGCCCTGCGTTCGGACAGCCACTCCCCCGTTTCTCCAGACACTCCTGCGTTTTCCCCTGACACGCCTGTGTTTTTTAGCACACTCCCGGAAAACGCTCAGTTACCACCCAGAAAAGCCCCTTTCCTGTCAATCATTCACCGATCAGCAGTGCGACTGAAAAGCGCTGCACGAACACCAGCAAATCTACTACGTTTTGTGTTAAATAACTTAGCGCATGCGCTCTGCGTACCATGCGCATGCACATTTAGCAACAAATCGCAGCACAGCGAAAATCGGCAACAAGCGAACAACTCGGAATGACCACCTCTGATGTATTTTCTGCAGTGTACTGCTCTTATTAATCTGGTACATTATCATGTACTGTATGCGCTAGCAGTATTTACTAAATATATGACCAAATGTGATTGTTGCATCTAAAGAAGTACAAAAGAGACAGAGCCTAACACATTAAGGAGGACATGCACTAAGCAGTGATAAAAGCGGAGAAGTGAGCCAGTGGAGAAGTTGCCCATGGCAATCAATCAGCTGCTCTGTATACGTTTATAGTATGCAAGTTCTAAATGTTACATCAATGCTGATTGGTTGCCATGGGCCACTTCTCCACTGGCTCACTTCTCCATTTTTTATCACCGATTAGTACATGTCCCCCTTAGGGCCTAATTCAGACCTGATCGCAACAGCTAAATTTTTCTCTAATGGGCAAACCCATGGGCCTAATGCAGATCTAATCACAGCAACAAATTTGTTCTCTAATGGGCACATGTTAAATCTGCCCCATCGGCACTGCACATGGGGCCTAATTTAGACCTAATTGCAGCAGTAAATTTGTTCTCTAATGGGCAAAACCATGTAAACTGCAGGGGGGGGGGGGGCAGATATAACATGTGCAGAGAGAGTTAGCTCAGCTGTCCTGCCTGCCCTATACTCCACACCATTTGGACAGATGACCTGCGTGCAGCGCCGGCTTTTGTTAAAGCAGTGAGCAGCCGGGAGCCGCCCGGGACAGCTGTCACTCTTAAGTAATGCACTTAAGTCATAAGTGCATTACAGCTAAGGTTCAATGATATGTGACTTCATTTATATCACTGTGTGAAGGAGTGTTGCTTTCTTTATATACGGGGCCCATGGGCCAATTCATTTTTCAATTTTGATTGAAAGCACATATAAACTCTACACAGATACTTATGAACTAAATTTTTGGTGGCTCAGAACTTGGCACAGTGAAGCCTACTCTCCCTACAATACTTTTAAGAGGTTATATACCTTGGGGAGACTTTTTCATGTGTTTTTTGTTTATCACTTTATGTTGTGATTCAATATACTTTGATATGTTGTTGTTTTGATGTTGTGATTATTATTTGATTATTTCACCACATGAAAGTGTTGAGCATTCATTGCCGGTCAATATTTTCGCTCTTGCTTAATATACAGATGTTTGTGTAACATCTGCAGTGTAAATTGATATATTTGCATATCTGTTATACATGTCAATAGCAACACTGTTCTGCTCCATATGTATAGGAAGCAGAGAATGGTCTGCCATAACAGTTAGAATTTATTTACTGTTGGAATTTTTGGAACAAATGCCTTGCGGCTTTGTGTATGTGTTTAGTGACTTTGTGTACTTTTCAGTTTTATAAGTAGGAATATTAAAAGTTAAATTTTAAACAAACTATTATAATCAAGTGTGCCCCGGGTCAGACTTTTAGTCCTCTTTTGCCCTACTCACTTGTAGGTCTACCCATTACAGCTGTCACTCTGTCTGGCCTGCATGCGGCACCACCGTGATGTAATTTGCCAGTGCAGTGGGGGAACCGGGAGTGCAGCACCGCTCCAATCTGTGGCAGGTGGCCCATTTACAAAAGGGGGACCCGGGGAACTTACCCCCCCCCCCCCCCCCCCCTTAATCCGGCTCTGGCCGATGCTGCTGTCTGTCATACACCGTAACAAAGCACAGCAGCAACAACGGACATCAGCAGGTTTGCAGAGCAGGGAGAGCGCCTCTCCAGCGTCAATGCCTTTGCTGAGCAGGTTGCGCTGGCCCCGAGTGGTACTGTCCAAATAGGTATGAGATTTTGTATTCATTGATACTATCCTACCCTCAAGGTCATAAGTCAGATTTTATAGAAGTCATAGGGTCATATATTATAGTAGTCATTGTCCAAGTTTGTAGGTGCATAATACTCAGCTGTCCTTAGGGCATACAGTATTTATTATTTGGTTTTAGGCCTGATAATTATAATTTTTTATTGCCGCCATTCGCACCAATAAGAAATGATGTTCCACCTGGATGTATTAAGAAGCCCATCTAGAACATCCCTGGATTGTGTAAAGTGATCACTGATGTGACCACCTCAGTTTCTGCTCTGGGTCCCCTCATCGCTCATCAAACTGCGCATGTGCAGACAGCCTTTGCCTTCTCCCGATAATTGTGCTACATGTAACCTATAAAAATGTCATTAGCTACCTGCGCCAAGCTACTCTAGAGCTTGGTAAATTTCACAATACAGCAGCCCCATAGAGCCCTATATAGGCTGCTATTACTATCAGAAATGGGAAAGCCACCACATACATATCTCTGTTATCTGATACCTCATCTTGCATTCTGAGGATGCTTACATTGTGCAAGTGTCCCCTGAAAACATTCCTTTTGGGTGATTTCCCACAAAATTTGTTTAATAAATAAGCCCCTTTTTCGAGTTACTAACCTTATGGGAGTATCTCTGGCTGTGAGCTGTGCCTGTCAGTGTCCTGGATATTTATGAGAGAGGCAGCAACAGCAGAGGTCTGATACAGGCAGTTACCATTATGACATCACAGCATGACCTCACACACCTCTCCAGAGAGGCCAAGACTGGTTATTTCTGGTTTGAGGCACTTGTTGTCTTCTGCATAACTGCCATAAGGGAAATATGGGGGGATGTAATTTCTCTCCCTCTTTAAAACTATTATATTCACATCAAAATATTATCTATGGTTTATATGGCAGGTTTCCCTGTTAATCACTGGCTGTGTGAGGCTTTGCATGAACTCAATTTTCGCTGCCTTTGCACTGTAGTTTAATGTTATTGTGTATCATTAATCACCCCAGTTAAGAATCAAACACTGTTTACAGCACTGACCTTCCTCAAAAGTATTGGCATACTTTTAATTAAACATCACATTCCCCATAAAGTTCAACTTCACATTGTCTCAGCGCAGCTATGGAAAGTGTTGTCCATTGCTCAAGCAGAACTTTATTTATAAAAACGAAACAAAAATATATTAAAATAATACATGGATTTTCTCCCCCTTCCCCGTATCTTCTGTTTGTACATACTACATAGACCCCCATATCCCTTAAATTGGAGTCTATACTCTGCTGGAGATCTGCACCTTGCATGTGGCATGTCTAAGTTTCGATGATGTGTCCGATGGTCGCACCAAGCAGGATTGTTGCATCTAAAGAAGCAAAATAGAGATGGAGCACAAAGTAGATGTTTTAATTAGGAAGATAGGGGGTAATTCTGAGTTGATCGCAGCAGGATTTTTGTTAGCAGTTGGGCAAAACCATGTGCACTGCAGAGGAGGCAGATATAACATGTGCAGAGAGAGTTAGATTTGGGTGTGGTGAGTTCAATCTGCAATCTAAATTGAAGTGTAAAAATAAAGCAGCCAGTATTTACCCTGAACAGAAACAAAATAACCCACCCAAATCTAACTCTCTCTGCACATGTTACATCTGCCCCCCCTGCAGTGCACATGGTTTTGCCCAACTGCTAAAAAATTTCCTGCTGCGATCAACTTGGAATTACCCCCATAGTCCCATCCAAACAGCACTCAGCAAAGGTCACCAGTCAGAGTACACAGTAACTAGAACTGGTACTATCCCAACATACAGTATGTGAGATTTTGTATTTTTCTGATACATGATCTTGTGACCTTGAGGTTAGGATAGTATTATAGTAGTCATAAGGTCATATATTATAGTTATGCTTCATTTTTGCAGGTACTGTACTTCAACTAAGCTGTCCTTCGGCCATATTTATTTATCCTGTACTAGTATACTTTTAGTTTCAGGGGTGTGGTATGGCTGACCGATGGTCAGGAGACTGGCGGTCAGCATACCGACGCTGGGATCCCGGCAGCATACCAATGCCGGGATCCCGGCGGGGTGGGGCGAGTGCAGCAAGCCCCTTGCGGGCTCGCCACGCTGTGGGCTCGGTAGCGACCTACGATCACCACGGGTTCTGTTCCCACTCTATGGGTGTTGTGGACACCCATGAGTGGAAATAGTCCCTGTTGGTCGGCATGCCGACCGTCAGGATGGTGAGGGTTCGGGATGCTGAGGGAGGTCATGTGACCGCCAGTCACATGAATACCACCCAATTAGACATCACACTGACAATAAAGCTTAACTCCACATTCTCTCAGAGCAACTTTGGAAAGTGTTGTCCAATTATCAAGCAGAACTTTTTTTTTATTAAGAAGAAACAACAATATATTAAAATAATATAACAGTTGTCAAAAGCCACAAGTGCAGCAAGTGAACAGATATAAAACGGTCACCAGAGACCGGGCTCCTGTCACAATATATAGTTTCAGTTGTTGAGCTTTTGTGTAGCCAAGGTTTTGTGGGAATTGATTAGGCAAAGCAATTAGTCAGACCTTACCGAGTGAAGTGGGCGGACTGATCAGACGATTATGCGGTTTGCGCTGAGCTGCATTATTGTAACCACGCCTTCTGCTGTACAATGCCAGTAATCTCTGCATTGTATAGCGAGGGTGTGGCCCTGATGATGTGATCACACAGCCATGCCCCCACCGCCACCTCCTTTGCTGCACCCACCCCGTCTCCGTATACCAAGCCTTGCCCAACACCATCCCCAGCTATGCCACCTTGACTGCCTTCTTTCATATTCTGCATTATTACACCTTGGAGCAGTGAATTTGCACATACAGGCCAAGTGGCAAATTTGTGCTCTGCACAAACTCAGTTACAGCGTATACAGTAGAGGAATGCTTAAAATTCTGTCATTCTACCCCTTCTTATAGCTCACTATGCTACTGTCATGTTGCTGAGCCTAATTACCAATCCAAAGAACACATTCAGCCTGATTCTGAGTCACATGCAACGCACAGTCTGGTGTTCTTGGGCAGTGACTGGGTGGTGGCTATTCAGACGCATGTACAGTAGATGCACTGCCTGATTGGCATGCTATGGGATTGTCGTTTGTGTGTTGCATAACTCAGAAGCTTAATCTCTGCCAGAGATTCTGCATCTAGTATGGAGCACGTGCAAGTATCGATGATACGTTCAATTTGAGCGCCAAGCAGGATTGTTGTAGCTGAAGACGCACAAAGTGGGTGTCCTAGTCCTTGCACACTTGTTCACCAGGGTAAGGGTATTAGCCTAAAGTTGTAGATGCAACTATGGCAGAAGGTGCTAAAGCAGTTGCAGTAGCGTGCGACTCGGTATCGGGTCCATAGTACCTACTATTTCTGTGTAAATTCTCAGTTGCCATGCTCAGCATGTGTAATGCATAATGGGCATATTTATCAATATTATGTTTACTAAAATAATGTGAAAAATGTGTTTGCACACCCTTTCACATTATTTCAGTATCACCTAAAGCATAACCTAGTTTTGAGGCCACTCTCCCAACGCACTACCTCACGGCTTGGCCATCTATGCCTCGTTTACTTCCTACCATCAGGAGGCCTTTCACTTGTTCGCACCTCATGTCACCTCACCTGTCTGTCTCCCCCCACCCCCTAGATTGTAAGCTCCTTGGAGCAGGGCCCTCTTCCCTCCTGTTCTCACAACCCTCTTCTTTCACACTTAAACTACAGCTCTCTCCTATGTAGCGAATGTCTATACCAGCATCTCCTCTCGCTCATAACTGTTTATCTCTTCCAGTGGCTGCCTGCCCCCAGTAGTACGACAACTACTCCTTTGCTTCCTTTCATCTCGGCTTTAGTGTGCACTAAGACTTGCGTTGCTAATTGTTACCTGTGCTCTGTTTTAGTTTTTATGTTACTGTAATGTTAAGTTCTGTGTAACCTGCATTGTTCTAATGTCTGCTGAATGTATGGTGCTGCGAAACACATGTGGCTATAAATAAAATGTAGTAGTAATAATAATAATACTAATAATAATAATAATAATAATAATGATAGTACTTAAGGGTAATTTGTGGAGAATTCACAAAATTATTTTCCAAGTCCTTAATATTGCATTTTCTTAGTAATCAGATTGTATTTCCCATACTTGTAATGGGAAATGTGATCTTGCCGAATTTATTAAAAAGAAATTGTTAAAAAATTCCGGAGGGAGCCCTGCGATGATAACACCAGGAGAAGATGGCATTATGCAGGGTCCCCTCCGGTTCCCAACTCCTACTCTCTCTGTCACCTGACAGCCAGAGCTGAAGCACAGAGCCGGTGTATGAGATCAGCCTGTGTGTCTAAATAAACCACAGACTGATCACATAGGTGTACAATAGAAAAGAAATAAAAGTTACAGTAACTTACGTGCATCGGAGGGTGACCTCCTCACAGTGTGACCGGTAGATCAACTGATGTAGGCAGCCATCTGAGATGCAGTAAAGTGCCGGTCAGCACTTTCACTGCATACCGCATACCTCCCAACATGACTCTCTCCAGGAGGGACAGAATGCTCTGCTTCTGGACTTCCCTCTTAATTTATGATTGCCATCACCTGTGTTGAAACACCTTTCTTATCCATTAACCTGTTCAACACAGGTGCCGACAATCATAAATTAAGAAAAAAGTCCAGAAGCAGAGCATTGTGTCCCTCCTGGAGAGGGTCATGTTGGGAGGTATGATACCGGCTGATTGCACATACTAGCTTTTATTTATTTTTTACATACAGGACAGGGGGCTAATGCAGCAGCATGGGGGTAGGGCAGAGGTGGGAGCAGGAAGGGGGGGTTTAGGCAGTGTGGACAGAAGCAGGAGCTGGTCAGCAGCAGGGTGGCAGGGGAAGGCACAGCGGGAGAGGAACCAGACAGTCTTAGACAGGTGCAGCGGTGGTGGCACATGTGCAGACACATCATCACTGTCTTTTTTCTAAATAATGCAGTGAGAACTGTGCTGAGGGGATTCGCAGAGACAGAGCTTTCTCACAAGCTCTGCCCTGCATGTGATAAATAATACATCCTTACAATGTATTCAATTATCGCAATGTGAATTGGGGCAAATTTATCACATTCCATCTACATCTGAGATGTAGATTGTGATAAATTTGCCACTTAAGGGGCATATTTATCACAATCCGCATGGAATGTGATAAATACGACCCAATCCACAATGCGATAATTGAATACAATGCAAAGATGTATGAATTATCGCATGCAGGGATAGAGCTTGTGAGGAAGTCCTGTCCCTGTGAATCCACTATCACAGGGCTACCTCTGGGTTTTTTGTTTTTTTACAATCTTGGGAAATGCAATCTGGAATGTGAATTTAAGGGATTGGAGGAGAATTTTGCTAATTCTCCTCCAACTGCCCTTTAATACATTCTGGTGATACATCTCTGAACATCTCTGGTTTGCCTTATAATCTCTGCTTTGCTTACATACTGCCATCAGACTACCTCCCGCTTGCTTGCACCTCATGTCATCTGTCTGTCGCACCTTCCCACTAGATTGTTAGCTCTTCAGTGCAGGGCCCTCTATCCTCTTGTTGTCAAAGCCCTCTTCTCGACACATTTCACTCACAGCTCTCTCCTACTCAGCGACCATCTTTACCCGCTTTTTCTCCAGCTATTAAACTCTCCTCTCTATCTATGGCCGCCAGCCCCAAGTAGTACGATTGTGATACCCTGAAACTGCAGCCCAAATCAACTGTGGCACTACAGGTGCCAGCATGACTTTAATAAAAGTAAAATGTTTGCTGGAGTTGCATAAGCACTGTGCCAGCAGCCTACAGCTTGCAGCACAGAAGGAGTTAACAGCACAGCTCATAGCAATACAGATCAGTCTGCAAAATGCAAAGGGCATGACTCACTCATTTGCAGACTCAGAGCGGGAAACTGAGAGCGGGAAAGACAGAGCGGGAAATCCCAGATTTAGAATGTGACCCTGGGAATGCAAGGTTATAAAAAGGTTGTCCTGCAGTGAGACAGGACTCAGCTACAACAGAATGAGAGCAGCAGCAGCAGAGCAGAGAGCAGACAGACAGTGAGGAGAAGCACATGTTTTAGCTAGCTGAAGTGTGGTGGATTAACCAGAAAGATGTAGCCCCAGTGAGGGCTCCCCACATGTTTAGGTGGGGAGTGATGCCAGCCACAGCAAAGCATTTGACAGAGGGAGACATCGCAGTGTGAGAGCAGCAGTATGCAGAATCCAGTGAAAGGGTGACGCCAGGAGAAAAGTGTGCTCTAGGTGTGAGTCTCAAGAGGTATCTGGGTGAAGTGGTTGGAAGCCACGCGGCGTGAGTAAGTGCCCCCATGGAAAAGTATCTCGAGAGGTATCTGGGTGAAGTGGTCGGAAAGCCACGTGGCGTGATTAGAAGCCCCCCAAGGAAAAGAATCCTCGCTCAGTAAGAGAGAGAGAGACGGTAACCTGATGTGTAGCACTACTGGTCACAGAATGCCCTGGTATGTACTGATGTTCGCTATATATATGCCGCTGCGACTAAGCGATGCGCTGGAGGAGGTGCCCTGATATGGGATCCACTGTAACTGATATGCTTTGTGCTGGAGGAGTGTTCACAAGTTATCCCTGAAATATCCGTTTGATGTTGAAATAAACTTTATGCTGTTTTTCTGAGATGGCCTGGCGCCCAATTCTTTATGCGCTGCACCGACACCGGTAGTCCCCACCCACAATGTACTTGTAGTTAAAGACCTGATTCTTCAGGGGACCCTCTGGTAACTATGCCTGAACCCATGACCAGCCGGGGCAAGGTAAGGGTGATGCACTATACACAGTGACTGCAGATCTTGCATACCCAGATACCAGTGGGGTATCACACGATGATTACTCCCTCACTACTTACATCTTAGCTGTATTATGTTTTGAAAATGTGGTGCTTTTGTCTCCCTGTACTGTCCTTGTACGGTGCTGTGAAACACTTGTGGCACCTCATAAATAAAATATAATAAAAAATAATAATACTAAAATAATGTGAAAATGGTGTGAAAATACTGTACCCTTTTTCCCATTATTTTAGTAAAAATAGTTTTGAGAAATATGCCAGAGAGAGAGAGAGAGAGAGAGAGAGAGAGCAGACCTCATGCTCTGATGCAGGGGTGCTTGCAGTACTGCCTCCCAGAAAGTGGCTCCAATTGGCTCCTATTGCTGTCCCTGATTAAACAAGATCTAGACATCTGGACCAGCCTTAACATTTCCGCAATACAGTTGGTCATAATAATCTTATCAAATTGGTTGTTCTCCCAGGGTTTTTATACTTAAGGGGGGTACTCACGGGAGAGATGTGTGCTGAGCGATCTTAACACAGACCGCTCAGCACACATCTCTCCCCACGCTCAGCACAGCGCGATGTGCTGAGCGAGGGGGAAAGCCGACGGGGGTTGCTCACTTCACACAACGGTGAAGTGAGCGACCCGCTAGATTGAGCCTGCATGCAGCTCAATCTAGCATCGGCGATAGCGATGTGCGGGGCCGCGCATCGCTATCGCTGGAGGGCATACACACGGCAGATCCGTGCTTAAAATCTAAGCAATCTAGCAAGATTGCTTAGATTTTAAGCACGGATCTCTCCGTGTGTACCCCCCTTTACTGCAAGCTCTACAAGTCTGTAACTGTATGTTTCATCACATTTTTACATCAATACTGCTAAGGACAGATATCAGCATATGGCCGAGGATTTTGGATTGGATATAGAAGCAGAGATCATTGGATTAGATTCCATCTCTTACCTCCCCTGGCTTTCTAACAGTATTTTTTATTACTCCATCAAATAAAACGTTATCACTGTATACCGTAATTAAAACTGCTTGAATTGTAGACACTAACATCCTTATGAGTCTTTTGGCCTTAGATAAACTGCAGCAAAGGGACCAGTCTAAATAATCCTTAATATAACATGGCATGATATAGGTTAGAATTTAGAACTGCAGTAGTAACATAATTACTCAAAACCTTCACTATTAACCCTTTTACACTAACCCAATAACCCGGGTAATTGGCGTGTTAACCTGGGTCGCAGTTTGATGTAAAACAGTTCCGGAAAAATAATCCTGGAATCCAACCTGGGTAGCAAGCAGGGTTGGACCCGGGAAGGACCTGAGTAACATGACAGTGTAGACAGATGACCTGGGTCATCCAACCCGTGTCACATTACAAGCCTATCAGTGGTGGCTCAAGGGGTGGGCTGACAGAACCTTCGCCTGGAGTACTGTAGCCTGGAAGGGCGCAGCCATCCACCTCTGACTACTCCTGGCATGCCTGCATCAGCATGCCTCTACCTAGCCATAGCACACCTCCTAGCAGTATCATCCATCAGAGCACCCATTGTAGCCGCACACTGTGCTTTTGGTATCCTCCCACTAGGGACAGTGACATCATCCCTCACAGCGCCTGCTGTATTTACTGGCCTTGTTATGCAACAAGGCCCAGTGCGCACACACGCAGGTCCCAATCTGCACATGCGCAGGCCAGTCAATGTGATAGCGGCTGTTGCGATGAGGAAAGTGGCGCAGGTAGAGGCATCCCTTAAATTGAATGGCCGCCAGCATGTGATTCTAGCCAGTTGCAGTTTTGCTAATTTAGCTGAAGCTGAATCAGGTCCATACCAAGATCATCTCAAAGCAGCTGAACAGATCTTTGGTTTATATCAGTATTCCCAGGAGAATGTTCCATCTATACTGCATATTGGAAGACCTTGATGTCCTTATACACTAAAATATATATACATGAAAGAGATAAAAAATAAGCTTATAGGTACACCTGGCTGATCAATTCTTATAATACAGTTTTACTTAATTTTGAAATATATAAATATGTAGCTATATACACACACACGTATATATATATAAGTAGATAGATGATAGACAGACAGACAGTATATTGCTTCCAGAATAAAGCTTTATATTCAATACACTGCTTACTGTATGCTAGCAAAATATTCATAACTATATTTAAATATTATAGTTGCACACAATCTACCATTGCAAAAACATAGTATATAAATCAGTTCAACACATTACTCATTACTCGTTAAGTATGTTAATACTCACCAATAGCAAAAAATATGTTTATTCTGAGGAACTTCTTTCAAGCAAAGTTTCGCTGCTGATCCTGTAAATGGTGAATAAGGATTCCTTGTTGACGACATCCAAGAAAGCACTGTGATTGGTCAATATCAATTTAAACACCACCCCATGTGCGTCATAGATGTTGCACAACAGCAAGCAAGGTGGACGCTAAGGAGCCATGCTGGAGGGAGAGGCCCAAGCAGAGATGGAGGGATGGGAGGATATTAGCAATAAAAACAGAGGAAGGAAAAAGCGGGATGGGGGATGCAGAAAAAGAAAGAAGAATTAAATGAGCTACAGCCATGTCATCTGCTGAGGTCGAGCTCATGGTTAAGGTTCTAGATCAAAAGGACTACGTTTGTACTAGAAACTTTTACCCCAAAACTAACTACAGAAAATAAATAATAATGCAGTGCCTAGTTAAGGAAATTCATGAGAAATTTGGTAAAAGGAGGAGCAAACATCAACTTAAAAAATGGTGGTCTGACCTGAAACACAAAGATCAGGACAGGTTAAAGAAAATTGGTTGAATAATAAAGAAAAGTGAGTATAATAACTCCTGTGATTCACTTGTCAATAAACTGTTCTTTGGTGTTGGATGATATGTGTGCTTTATTATAATGACATGTTGTATTTTTGGCAAGTCGTCATGGCCGGCAACAGAAATCTTGGGGCCCGGTACACTGATATCTCTGCGGGCCCCCCCCCCCCCCCCTCCCCAACCTACTCCCCCTTCCCCCTTGACCTCAGACCCACACATCCCTGCCTGCAAACCTAACCCTTCCCCCGCAGGCTAACCCTAACCCTCCTTGGCATACTTACGTTCGGGATGCCGGCGTCACCATTCTGACTGCCGGGATCCCAACTACATTCCGTGGGAAACAGTCCTTTAAGAAGCTAAAATGGTAAATAAATACAACCCAGGCGCTTGAAATGGTGTGCTTTGCTGCAAGCTGCCACCATAAAAAGGGGGTAGTCAGACCCACAATAAACAATATATAAAAAGAAAGAGATGGTGGCGCTGATAAATGATTTCTTGACTGGATAGAACAATATTAAAATAATTATACATTGTATAACAACAATGGCATTAATCAATAAAATAAATCTCACAATACATAAACACCCTGGATAAGCATATTTAACATAATAATAATATTTATATAATTCTATTAATATTGTTTTATCCAGTGCATCAAGAAAATATTTATCAGCTACTTTCAGAAGCCTAGTTCCAAATCCCCAAACTCCTGGAGAGCCAAGAGCGCACACTTACCAATATACACAGCTGCCTGCCGCTATCCAGACAAGGCTCCGAGTCTCCAGACAGCCTGAGGCTGTTGTATTCCTCAAGTCTGTCTGTGAGCTGCGCCGGCCGTGCGGTCTCTATAGCCGATTGCAGTCCCGCTCCTGCTCGGCTGCTCCTCACAGCAGAGACACAGGGCGGTCGGGGAGGAGAGAAGTGGAGGACGCAGCGGTGTCGCGCATAGCTCGGCGCGACGTCGCTGCACACGGGGACTTCAGGAGATCCAGACAGCTGACCTGGGGAGATGGGAGCTACACACAGCGGGCGGCCGGCGAGATGCCGCGATATCAAAACTTATACCTTAAAAACGTGAATCCATGCTGCACTGCTGCAGGTGGACCTTGGGGCCCCTCACAACGTCGGGGCCCAGGATGGATGTCCCCTTTGACCCCCCCTGTCGCCGTGCCTGCAAGTCGTAGAAGACACGTGGAAGAAATCAGCGCCTGTGTGAAGATAAAACAAGAAGTTACAGAAGGTAAATACAGAAATGCACTTCACTTTTAGTAAGGGCCTGATTAAGGGTTCCAGCTGCCCCCTAGGCTAATACCGAAGTGCCCCCAACCAATTTTTTGGCACCGATTTTTTTTGCTCATATACAGATATAAATCTGTAATTATGTCAAAATTTACCACATATTCAATTATTGTTTGCTGATACAAATTGTTTTTTTTTAAACTATAGAAACATAGGCCCTCATTCCGAGTTGTTCGCTCGGAGTTTTTCATCGCATCGCAGTGAGAATTCTCTTAGTGCGCATGCGCAATGTTCGCACTGCGACTGCGCCAAGTAACTTTACTATGAAGAAAGTAAGTTTACTCACGGCATTTTCATCGCTCCGACGTTCGCATTGTGATTGACAGGAAATGGGTGTTACTGGGCGGATGCACGGCGTTTTAGGGGCGTGTGGCAGGAAACGCTACCGTTTCCGGAAAAAACGCAGGAGTGGCCGGAGAAACGGTGGGAGTGCCTGGGCGAACGCTGGGTGTGTTTATGACGTCAGCCAGGAACGAAAAGCACTGAACTGATCGCACAGGCAGAGTAAGTCTGAAGCTACTCAGAAACTGCTATCTCGTTTGTAATCGCAATATTGCGCCTACGTCGGTCGCAATTTTAAGAAGCTAAGATTCACTCCCAGTAGGCGGCGGCTTAGCGTGTGTAACTCTGCTACATTCGCCTTGCGAGCGAACAACTCGGAATGAGGGCCATAGACTAATGACAATATGAAATGAACACTAAATATAGTTGTCAAACTCACTGTTTACACCAAGCTCCTGTTTCTTGCAATGGAAGCTGCAAACTTTTTCGATTATATCATCAAACTTCAAGTTCTGCTGGAAGTCATTTTCAATTAGGGATGTGTTGCTGGCCCTTTTTCGTGTTTTGTGTTTTGGTTCTAATTCCACTTTCGAGTTTTGGTTTTGGCTTGGTTTTGCCAAAACCACCCTTTCGTGTTTTGGTTTTGGTTTTGGATCTGGATGATTTTTGGAAAAAACATAAAAACAGCTAAAATCACAGAATTTGGGGGTAATTTTGCTTCTACAGTGTTATTAACCTCAATAACATTCATTTCCACTCATTTCCAGTGAGTGGCGTCACAAGGCGGGTGCGGGGGGTGCGGCCCGCACCCGGGTGTGACACCTGGAGGGGGTGACACCAAATATCAGCTCCTCTGCAGTGACAGGAGCCAGGTGCTGCAGTGTGAAATTCTGCTACAGCACCCGGCTCCTGTCATAGCAGAGGAGCCGACAGCGCACTGAGACCGTCTCTGGGGGAAACCCAGCATCTCCGGAGATGCTGGGCACGCCCCCATAGTGATGATTCCAGGATCCCCGCGAAGCCATGTCCCCTAACTGTAAAGCCACGCCCCCTTTTTGCCGCGAACGTGACAGGAGATCAGGTGTGTGCACCGGGTGTCACCACACCTGGTGACGCCTCTGTTTTCAGTCTATTCTTAACACCTCATAATATTGTTTTTAGGCCTAAAAGTTGCACCGAGGTGGCTGTATGACCAAGCTAAGTGACACAAGTGTGCGGCACAAACACCTGGCCCATCTAGGAGTGGCACTGCAGTGTCAAACAGGATGGCACTTTTCAAACACTAGGCCCCAAACAGCACCTCATGCAAAGATGTAGAAGAGGTGCCATGAGGTAGCTGTATGACTAAGCCAAGCTACACAAACAATTCACACTGGAATTATACAGCAAAATCACTGTAATTATACAGCAAAGTCACTGTAATTATACGTCCAAATCACTGGAATTATACGACCAAATCACTGGAATTAAATGGCAAAATCACTGGAATTATATGTCCAAATCACTGGAATTAAATGGCAAAATCACTGGAATTAAATGGCAAAATCACTGGAATTAAATGGCAAAATCACTGGAATTATACTGCAAAATCACTGGAATAATACTGCAAAATCACTGGAATTATACGTCCAAATCACTGGAATTATACGTTCAAATCACTGGAATAAAATGGCAAAGTCACTGGAATTTTAAGTCCAAATCACTGGAATTAAATGGCAAACACACTGGAATTAAATGGCAAAATCACTGGAATTAAATGGCAAAATCACTGGCATTATACGTCCAAATCACTGGAATTAAATGGCAAAATCTCGGTATCGCCTAGTGAAGTGGAATCTAGATGGGATTTGGTACCAGGGACACAATACCTCCATCAATTGGCTATATCCCACTGCACTAATGGCGGATCCCGGATGCACGTCTAACACCAACATAAGTGTCAAGGCCTCAGTTATGAGGGCTTCCATCGTCATGTGAAGCTGAACCACTAGTCATGAACATAGGCCAGGGCCTCAGCCGTTCCTTGCCACTCCGTGTCGTAAATGGCATATTGGCAAGTTTACGTTTCTCCTCAGACCATTTAAATTTCTTTTTTTGGGTCTTTTTTCTGAACTTTGGCTTTTTGGATTTTACATGCCCTCTACTATCACATTGGGCATCGGCGTTGGCAGACGACGTTGATGGCATTTCACCATCTAGGTCAAGGCTAGTGGCAGCAGCTTCAGCACTAGGAGGAAGTGGTTCTTGATCTTTCCCTATTTTATCCTCCAAATTTTTGTTCTCCATTATTTTTTTGGAGTTATATAACACAATATGCGGCACTGGAATGACTGATGGCTGATGGCCAGGACACTACCGCTGGTCTGATGCAGCACAACACAGCAACACTGTGAGGGACTTGTTGTTGTTATTATAATATGGCAGCAGAGGACATATAGCAGCAGCGTATACTACTGTGACTGCCTGGTCACTGGAATGACTGATGGCCAGGACACTACCACTGGTCTGATGCAGCACAACACAGCAACACTGTAAGGGACTTATTATACAGCAGCACTGGACATATGGCAGCAGAGGACACCACCACTGTGATAGGGTATGTTAACCTATTCAGGTCTGATTATGAACTCTCTTCAGTCATCAGTCAGAATGCTGTTCCCCTTGGCAACCGGTTGGAGATCAGTGAATGAATAGATGACACAGGATCATTGTGTAACCTAAGCAGTTCATAGTTGATCTGTCTTAGGGGCCATCATGGCTTTATTTTATAGCAAAAGAACAAAGGATTCATGTGTGCCAATACATTTAGCCAATCAAAATACACCATGTATGTCTTGAAAACTGAAACACGTCATTTGTCAAACAATATTATAAATTGCAATTAAAATATATTTATTGCTTTGCGATTATCAGCTTTCCCGGAACATCCTTTCTGGAGGTCAGGACAGGTCAAAATCCTCCCCGATGTTCAGAACTTTTGGCGATATGCTTGACTGGCCTTGGATACATCTGGCGTTATAACAATGAGTAATTCATGCTTTGAAATACAATGTTGCTTATAACATATCTGTGAAGCTTTTAAGGAAACACGAACCTAAAGAAGTGAGGAGCAGTAAATATCTTAGTTAATGTGAAAAAGCTTGAATCAATATATATTTTCCATTTAAAGGAAGCTCCTACACCATCATTTCCCCTCTTTTTGATTCCACTTTTTCTCCCTATTCTACCTACACTATCTAGGCCTGAACTATTCTCTTTCAGTAAACCAGTCCCCTGGATTTATAGTCCAAACCTTGGGGATTACCCCTAACAACAATCAAAGGATAAGCGACTTCATTCTTCTGGCTGGAGAGTCACTGTCAACTTCTTCGAGTGCGAGGCGTGTATCCAAATGTCACGACCTTTCACCTTAATTTAAGGTAGACATGGTTAGCAGCACTTGATATGGACCATCATATCTTGGTTCAAAGGTCTTTCTCACATGTCTCTTTAAATAGACCCAATCTCCTGGATTTAGCTTATGCGTAGCTGATCCTTCTGGGTCTGGAATGGAAGAAAACACTCGGCAATGGAGGTTAGTCAATGTTTTACAGACCTCCTGTACATAACCTGTAAAAATCATCATGATTATGTTGTAATTGTTGTGGATAATAACAATCTGTTCTTAGAGCTGACCCAAACAATATTTATATGGAGTCAGTTTACTAGGTTTCATGGGTGTGGTCCTAATATTAAACAAGACAATAGGTAGGCATTCTGGACAAGTTCTTTTGGTTTCTGTCATTTCTGTAGTTTTAGCTTAAGGTCAAAGTTCAGATGTCCCCCCTCCCACTCGCCTGGGGCTGGTAAGGCACATGGAAGGCCTGCTGTACCCCCAAATCTTTCATTATATGCTGCATGACTTCTCCCGTGAAATGTGTACCTCTATCTGATTCTATAACCTCAGGTATCCCAAATCTACATACTACTTCTGCTATCAGTTTCTTTGCAGTGGTTTTTGCTGTGGCTTTGCTTACTGGCCAGGCTTCGGCCCAGTGACTAAACATGTCCGTTGCTACTAGTACATATTCATATGGACTGCTTCGTCGCCACTGTATATAGTCAATTTGTAGTCTTTCAAATGGGTAAGAGGCTTTGGGTATAGTTCCTAGAGGTGTCTTGGTTCTTTTTCCTGGATTGCTGATTCCACAGATCCAGCATCCTGCTACAAAGTTTGTTGCAGCTTTATTGAAGCCTGGAGCTATCCAATGCTCTTGTACTCTATTCACCGTGGCTTCCTTTGAATGGTGTACTTGTCCATGAGCTACTTGTAACATAGGTGGAAATAGAGCTGCTGGTAGACAGTACTTCAATTCTCTTGACTTCCAAAGTCCATGTTCATCTTCTTCTGCCCCCAATCATCTCCATTTCTCCTTTTCTCCTTGTGATGCTTGTTGTTGAATTTTGATCAGCTCCTGTTCACTAGGCATTTGCTTCACATCTTGAGCTACTAAGACTTGCTCAAGTTCTTTTGATTGTAAGGCAATTCACTTGGCTTCTGCATCTGCAAGTGCATTTCCTTTAGCTTCCATGGTTTGGCTCTTAGTATGTGCTTGTACCTTGATTATTCCAATTCTTTTAGGTAGTTCCAATGCTCTGAAGAGTTCCATAATCAAACTGGCATGTTTGATGGGTTTTCCGTTTGCACTTTTGAAGTCCCTACTTTTCCATATAACAGCGTAATCTTGGGACACCCCCCAAGCATAGCGTGAATCCGTATAGATGTTGGCTGTCATATTCTCAGCATGTATGCAGGCTTTGGTCATTGCTATGAGTTCTGCTTCTTGTGCTGACATACTTGGTAGCAATGCTCCAGAGTCTATGACTTCAGTTTCAGTTGTTACTGCATATCCTGTCTTTGGGGATCCATTATCATAATATCTTGATCCATCGACGAACAGGTTCATGTCTGGATTGTCCAATGGTGTATCTTGGACATTAGGAAGAGGTAAAGTCTCTAATTCCATGAAGGCTAGGCAATCACTTCATATTTGGTAAGTCTGGCTGCAGAAAGATGCTTGCTATTTTCTTGACTTAATATTTCTGTTACAGCGTGAGGTACTTGTATACACAGTGTAATCAGGCAATCCCAATGCTGGGGCTGTTATTATGGTTTGCTTTAGTTGTCTTACTGCTTCTTCAATGGTGTCCCTGTTTTCTGCTGACGCCTCCTTTTTTATTAATTCATATAGGGGTTGCATCAGTAATGAGGCTGAGGGTATCCATTCTCTGCAATAACCAATAAGGCCCAGGAAAGCTCTGATTTCTTTTAATGTTCTTGGGGTTTTTTCTTGAGTTATTGCTTTTGTTCTTTCATCAGTAAGATGCCTTGTTCCTTGAGATATGCAGTGTCCTAAGAAGACAACTTTTTTCTGTACTAGCTGAAGCTTGTCTTTTGACACTCTGCAATCTTCTTCTGCCAAAAAGATGAGTAGTGATACTGTTTCCTTTTTGCACTTCTCTTCTGTCTGTGCAGCAATAAGCAGATCATCGACATATTGAACTAACTGGGTGTCTGTAAAGTGTGGTCTCCATTTCTGCAGGATTAATGCCATTGCCTCTGAGAAATCTGATGGACTAGTGGCTCCCCCTTGGGGTAATTGTGTCCAACCATATTGTTTACCTTCGTGAGTGAATATTAGAAACTTCTGGCTTTCCCATTCATCAGTAGATAATCTGATTTTCCCTCCTTTTGAATCTTGAGATTCAACACCTTTATTGATTAATGTTGGAAAAGGGTTGCTGCGTTGAGGGTAATACATCTTCTGATGGTTACTTGTCGCATTTTGGCAGTGCTACTTCATACATGGTCAGCCTTGCCACTGACAGGTGTTTGGTTCTTGCTTGTTGAAGCTTCTCTGTACCTGCATGTGGACCCTGGATGATAAGTTCATGATTCAGCACTATGCCTGTGCTCTTGTCCTCTTCTAGGACTTCTGATTCATCACTGTGTCTGTGCTCTTATACTCTTCTAGGGCTGTTGCTGCTATAACTGCTCTGATGCCGGTAGGTGCTCTTTGATTACCGCTGTCAAGCTTGCTTAAGTTGTAGGCCACTGGTCTTCACCTCAGTCCATGATTTTGCATAAGGACTTCTATGTATGGCCTCCTTCTTTAATAGTCAGGTAGTTCTAGGGCTTGAGATGAGGCAACTGCTGTTTCCAACTGTTCAATAGCCTAATTCATCTGTTGCTGTATGTAGGATGCGGACCCTCCTCCCTTTCAGTGTTGTCACACAATGCTTGCATGTAGACTGGTGCTAGAGGTATCCGTGTTCTGTAGTGTCCTACTAGGCCCAGGAATGATCATCTGACTTGCTTGACACTAGTTGGCATCTTAGCTTGCAGTCTGAATCTTTTCCTTTTCACTTTTGTTAGATGTCTGGTACCTGGAGTGTCCTAGGAAGATTAACTCTTGCTTGACTAGCTGCAATTTCTCCTTCTGAGGCTCTGCAGTCTTGGTCTTCCAGAAACTTCACTAAGGACACTGCCCCTTCTTGGTGCTTCTTTTGGTGGTGGTGGCAATCAACAGTTCATTCACATCCTGTATTTAGCTGTGTGTTTTGTGGATAAATCACTTGGTGATATAGCCCCTCCACAAAGCTATCCTGGTCCAGTAGTATTGCTTCCTTTCTTCTACAACTGGTACTGCGGGAATGAGCCAATACTGAACTTCTGTTTTAACTTGCTTCTAGATGGCTTTTTGTTCTTTCCTTTGATAAGTTGCTGGAAAGTTAAACTTCTGCTGGTGTGTACTGTATTCTCCTTGGATAAGCTTTAGTACATTGTGCTTCAGCAAAGTCACTGGACATGTACTCCAAGGTCAAGAATTGGGCTGGTATTGGTGACTGCATGTCTCTCATCTCCTGTCCCTTTAAGAATTTCTGATATCACCAGTTCTTGTGGTATCTCCCTCTGCTGTCTTCTGCGTGTGCCGGCTCCAGCATTCATTAGGCACAAACGTATTTCTCCAGTGGGCAAGGTGACTGTAATCATACCTTCTGCTGTTTCTTCTGGAGACATTATGTTCACTGGGGAGTACCTGAAGAAGCTTGTACTTCATATTGGCAGAAGAAGCATCATTCATTTGTTTTCTGGAACTTTTTCTGTCTTGTTCCTTATTATTTGCTTTAAACCCCGGAGCTTCTGTTGCTTTAAATCATGGCATTATCTCTGTAATCTTGCCAGGTAGTACTGACCACTTGTCAGATGTCTTTCTTTGTCTTTCTTAAAGCAGACTTCCTTTAGTCTCCAAACTTTCATGCAGCCTTCATATTGTTTCTCAACTTTTCTTTTTTCCAATCACCTCTCTTTATGATTCATTCATTATTCTTCATACTTTGTCCTTTCTTTACTTGCATATTCTTTCTCACTGCTGCTGGCATGTCAGTTTCTTAGTCCAAGTCCACCCAGGCTGGTGTTTAACATAATGATGTTTATGCTGGGAGTTGTTGTTCCTCTTTGTCTTACTTTTCCTGTGAGAGATAGTCTTGTATAGCAGTTTGTATTTCAGGTTACATCTTTGCTTTCTTGCAAGGGTAGGGCTTAACCTCCCAATCCAGTCGTTGCAGTGGCTTGATCTGTAAGTAAACGTAAAGGAATCTGGTTGTGCATAAAAAAACAGCTCTTGAAACCCTTGGGTCTCCTGTGGGTAAAGTCACTTTTATCGAACTGCCAGTGGTGACTGAGTACACTGTTGCCGACACAGGAGTTGCACACTTTCATATTCTATCATCTTGTGTGTCCTAATAGTGACTTTATCATAGTAAGTTCTGATGGACTCAGTCTTTTCCTGTTTCAAGTCTGGGGCTGCTGGTGCCCTGAGTGTCTGTGCATGACACCATCTCTTAAGTTTTGTCATGTACATCTTTCCACTTTCAAACGTTGTTCTATTTTTCTCTGTCGGAACGTCCGTTATGGCTGGGCAATCATCTACTGCATCTGCTTTTAACATGGTGCTTACTGTTTGGGCAGTTGCTGGTCCTAGTATAGCCTCACACAACTGGTGGTAGTCGACCCATGCCGGTGTCTATATGGTTTGAATTCTTTCCATATAGGCATAAACTGCTGTTGGGTTTTTTTTTTTCCTAGGATCTGGGGACTCTGCAACTATATTTGCGAGGTCATTGCCATACCATGGTTTGTGGTGTTGGCTCTGTACGATGTATGGTTCGTTCGTCCTGGCTGCATTATCTGGGTTGCGTATTCTCTGTACTTGTGCTGGATACAGAGAAACAGGCAATGATGACCGTCTTTCAGTATTTCTAGTCGCATAGATATCTTGGCATGGTGGTTCATGGTGTGAAATCCAGTTTCCACAATTTGGGCAATGTTCATATCCTTCTGGAACGCAAAACTGACATACCGGACACAATCTTTCTGGAAAATATGTCAGTTTATTCTGTACATTATGCACCTGGGCATGAAAAGCTGTAGAGGCTGTGTCTTGACCCCTTGCTTCTCCTCTTCACCTGATTTGCACCCTTTCGCCTATAGTTCCTGATTGTGGACAATTGTTTACTGGACTCAGCTTGATTCCAGGTGTCTACCACTCGTTTAAACATGAGGGAAGCATTAGGTAGAAAATGTATTTGCTTTAACCTTGTTGGGGTTTCTTGTGATGAAGTATCAGGACACTGGGGCATACTCTGTACACATAGCTCAGGTAAATCATTCGGATTTTCAACCACAAATCCTTCTAAGATAGGGCTGATTATTCGTCACTCTTTTCCTTGCTCGTATCTTTTTAATTTCACTGTTAGTGAGCTTGTAGGTAATTGCATTCTGTTCATACTAGGGGTACCTTGGTGTGCATGCATGTCTGGGTATAGGGGTGGGGTATAGTGTGCAGGTGCTGTTGCTGCAATTACAGGCAGTGAGTTTAACGCTGGTTGTGGTGCTATTGAATACTCTGGTACAATGGGGAAATCATTTTCCTCATCTCTTCTTCTATTCTCTGCTCCTAATTCTTTTGCTACAGTGATCCAGATGGATGCTTGATCTCTACTATTATGCTTAATTATCCAACTTTTGTTACAGGAGGCAAATTTTTAGGTCAAGTGTTTCCTCTGACGGGAAGCCTGCTCTTTTGAAATTCCTTTCAGAGATTTATTACCCTCCCTGTTATTAACAATATCCACGGGTTTGTCGGGCCCTGACATCTTTACAGACCGCGCTCCCATGCCTGGGTGAACGTGCGCGGAACCCCTCCTGATGTGGTATTTTAGTAACTCCTTTTGAGGGACTTAAAATCTCCTTTTAAAGCTTTTTCTTCCCTCCTTGTTATTAACAATATCCACGGGTTTGAACCCATCCTGATGTGGTATTTTAGTAACTCCTTATGAGGGAATTAAAATCTCCTTTTAAAGAATCTCTACCTAAAGAGCTTCTCCAATCCGTCTGTGGACAAATGACTGGGGTTGTAGTGTTGCCCCTTCCTCCCTGTGTTGGTGGAGAATTTGTTAGTACTGCTCCCCAAGTGAGACCTGCATAATAGATTATTTCTTCTGGATCACTGAGATGCGTCCCTAATATTATTGTTAAGTTACTCCAAGGGTCTATCCCCCTGCCTATATAGACTCCTGCTTGTATCAGTATCCCTGTTGTAGTTTAATGCTTGTTTCTCTTCAGAAAGTAACAGCTAACACCGGGGACTGCTTGGATGTGAGAAATACCTATCAGTGTGTGTAGGAGAATCTAGTTTCATTATTCAGCAGACAACCCGACTCCCCCCCACCTTTTCAAAAGCATATTGACAGAGTACATATAACAGTGCAAGGATACAAAAACAAAGATGACAGTAAATCCTATATCTGTTATCTGCGTGCAGGGCAGCTGTTTGAGGCTGCACGGGCACATGGGTCTTAGACCTGGGATTATGTGGTTCCTAGGCCAATAGGTTATGATGTTAAATCAATCATTCTTAATGTAATGTTCCAACAATTCTCTTTTTTAAAATGATAACCTTTTGTACAATAAAATTCATCATCATTTTCCACATAACCAAATGAGACTTCAGTGCTTGTAATTGCCAGCAATCTTGGTGCTACAGACCCTTTGTATTTTCTTAACACAACAACACAGGTACAAGATTTGCATACACCTCTTTGGTTATTTATCAATTCAAACTGGTAATCAGCATTAGAACATATCTTGGCCATGCGCCACCTTTATAAAACGGCTCTATTTTCTTAATAAACATGCATTAGTACTTGCACAATTTAAAAGTTTTCTGCATACTTGATTAATTCCCCCTGTGCACTTGTGACAATTTATCTGAAATTATTTACCCACAATTCAACAATATAACATAATTTAACAATATAACATAATTCAACAATATAACATAATTCAACAATATAACATACATGTATGGTACCTTAAAAAAATTTCTTCTGACTGACGCTGGGCTCTTTAAGATATTCTCTGACCTTCTCGACTGGACTTCCCCTTGATTTACACAAGAAGCGCTGAGTTCAAGTGAGCAGGTAGAAATCTACACAATAAATCTCACTTACCGGTTTTTTTTTGTTATCAGCGGTTCCTGAAAGATCAGAGGATTTATTGCCAGTGGAGGAGATGCTGGAATATCCCGGACGAGCCCCCAAAATGATAGGGTATGTTAAAACTGTGACTAATGCAGCACAACACACCACCACTGAACTGATGCAGCACAACACAGCACCACTGGACAGCACTGGACATATGGCAGCAGAGGACACAAGCACTGTGACTGGACAGAATCAGCACAAGACATGGACACTGAGAGAACGGAGACATGTCCTCTCTCTACACTCTCCAACGCCGGAGTGAAAACGGCGGGGACGCGCGGCTCCTTATATGGAATCCAAACCCTGCGAGAATCCGACAGCGGGATGATGACGTTTTGCCTCGTTCTGGTTTCCGAGTCACGCGGGAAAACCCAAGCCTGGTTCGGAACCGGACTCAAATGGTGAAGTTCGGTACAGTTCGGTTCTCTGAGAACCGAACCCGCTCATCCCTACTTTCAATGAATAACAGTGCAAAGAGCTGTGAGTTTTTCTTGATGTAAAGTTGACCACAGGTAGTTTGCAGCTCCCGCATCTCTTTAGCTTCTAGAAACTACTTTAATATTTTCATAAAGTATGGCATTACACAGGTGCCAGCATCGATGCAGAGTACTCCAATACTACAGTCACACACACCTGCAGTATCCTAAAGAATATATGGTGTGTATTATATGGTATAGCTGCAGCTCCCACCATGACAGCTCTATAATGTTACCCTAGCCTAGGAACTAGGAAGAGCAGCACTGCTCTTCTAATCTGGCGCAGCACAGAACAGCCAGGACAGGGGCGGGCGCTTGGCGTGACATCACATCGCGCATGCTGCAAGCCAGGGGTAGTATACACAGACAAAGGGGGTGCAGATGCACTATGTGATCATTACATTTCGATATAATAAAATAAAATCTATCATAAGAGGTTGTTAGTATATTGTTGACCAATGATATCGACCTGCCCACCAATCGTCCAGGTCACCTCTTGTCGAGCAGGTCCCTAACACTATGGGGCCAACATCCGTAACACAGGGAACCCCAAAATATGATCCAGCAAAGGACCCCCCAGGGCATCACACTAAAGGATAGTGATAGTAAAGTAATATAGGATATAGGTGTGTGAAGGTCGCTACTAAGTGTTCAAAGGTGAAAAGTATGTGAAAAAAATGTGCATACATGAATAATAGATAAACATGATATAAATGTGACTGTGTATTTAAATGGTGATGCCCTGAGACAGCCCAGCCAGAACAGCCCGGGGGACCCCACGTCCAAATGTCAACCCCAAATTTTCTGATGCTATATACAAATAAACAGGACTTATAGGCCCTACGCACTGGCCGATTTTTTGAAAGATATGAGCGATCTCGTTCATAAATGAACGAGAACTCGTTCATATCTTTCAGTGTGGAGGCTCCAGCGATGAACGATGCGCGGCCCCGCGCTCGTTCATCGCTGGTCCCCCGTCGGCTGTGCATGCAGGCCAATATGGACGATCTCGTCCATATTTGCCTGCACTTCAATGGAGCCGCGTGACGGGGGGAGCGAAGAAACTTCACTCCCCCCGTCACTGCCCCCCCGCCGCCGAGTCGCTCGTCGGCCGTATCCTCCGTCGGGCAGCTCGACGGCGGGTCGGCCAGTGTGTAGGGCCCTTTACATAGAATTATGCCTGTGTCACAGTGCAGTCCATGCTGGTTCCCTGCTTAAAAACATAGAGGGTGGTGGGGGGAGGGGTGCCGATCTAGATAGAGGCATTCTCTGACCTCAGGTGTGTATTTCTACACATATACATAGTAGGGGAAATGGTTCTAAATTGCACACCCTCTAGTAATGAAAGGTGCTATGCTGCTGAGAATAAAGTAGTATACACAGTCAAAGGGAGTGCAGATGCACTATGCGATCATTACATTTCAATATATCAGGTTGTTAGTATATCGTTGGCCAATGATATCTGTGTATACTACTTTATTCTCAGAAGCATACTGTAGCACCTTTTATTACTGGAGGGTGTGCAATTTAGAGTCATTTCCCCTACTATGTATAGTATACTACTTTATTCTCAGCAGCATAGCACCTTTCATTACTGGAGGGTGTGCAATGTAGAGCCATTTCCCAGGCCAGGGGTGGGGACAGACAGTCACTCACAGTGCAGTGTCAGTGCGAGCGTCACGTGGGTCGCGATAAGCAGCAGCAGCGCCACCAGTCCAGTCCAGGACTCTGAGAGTCTGAGAGGAGAGAGACGGAGTGAATGACCGGAGCGGGCAGCGGGGCGGCAATGACCGGGCGGCGTTGTGGGAGGTGACAGGGTCAATGCACATGACATCATGACATCCGCACCCTCTGCGCCCCCCCAGGATTCTGGGCTCCAGGCTGCAGCCTGATCAGCCTATTGGTTGATCAGGCCCTGCTTTTACTACCACATTTAAAGTAAACTGATAATATACCTTAATATATTGGTTAATATATCCCTTATCTTGCCATCTCTAGATGATATCCATCAGGTGAAAGTCAATGAAAGTACTTCAGAGGGACATCAAGTAATATCTATATCCAGCAGTGCCAATGGTGAGCATATACTTCTAGTCAGGTGTCAGTGAAAGCGTTATACAGTACAGGAGAACATCACATATCTACATCACTGCCCTAAAGATTTTAGAGAAAAAAAATCAATGTGACATCAAAAAAATGACATAAATCTCCAAAACCTTTACACATGTCTACTATATATTTGAAAAAATATTAGACGGGTACCATGACAAAGAAAAAATGTGATTTAACCAATTTGATAACTTTATGCATGTTTTGGCGACTGATGTGGGCATAATCTGTATGCTGGAGGGCTGCTAGTTTGGGTGTGAACTGAACATATAGTGGTATATGTGGCTTATATGGTTCCTTTGCAGCAATGCATCACATGGGAACGGTCCGGGATGTTCACGTGTGGCGTGTTGTTGACAAGGGAATCATATGCCGTGACATAGACCACTATTTGTTCATAAAAAAACAAGGGAAAAAAATAAGTTTAATATAGCCATAAAGGCTCCAGTGTTGCATTATGTTTTTGGGGGGCGAGGAAGAGTACTGTGATGGTTACAGTATGTCATATTTCTGGTAGAGATGAGGGGGTTCGGATTTACTTGGTTGCTAACGCCAGGATTAACGTGAGTTCGGATTTATCCGGATTTTTCTTATTGGCTATCCAAAACACGTGACATCTGAGAGCCAATAAGATGCCGTTTTGAGATGCGGGTAAATCCAAGTAAATCTGGGTAAATCCGAACCCGCACATCTCTAATTTCTGGGTGTGAACATATAGTGGTATATGTGGCTGATATGGTTCTTTTGCAGCAATGCATCACATGAGAACAGGCTGGTATGTTCACATGTGATGTGTTGTTGGCAAGGGAATCATATGCCATGACATATACCGCTATGTCTATATGTGTCACAACTGAGGGCCTGAGCTGACGGGAGGCAGCCTCAGTTGTAGGGGCTGAGATGTAACGGAACCTAGGAGGTTGTATCAGACCCCTAGACATGTAAGTAACATGTAGAATAACTGCCCGAAGGCGTGACCACGACAACCAGGATAAAAGTCAATGATGTTTATTATGACAAACTCCGTAACACAGCAGCAGTAAAAGGAAACATAAAAGTCAACAGAGGATAAATACAATTCCTGGGTACTACAGGGTGGCAAGGGCCACAGGCACTGGTAGTGTGAGACAGTTCTTATAATCTTCTAGTTGGAAAGTCCTTACCAGGCCTGACTGTAGCAATGGAGAGAACCCAGGATCGTACCAGCTGATGTTCCAGGAAAGGCTGGGCTGCTGAAGGTAAAACGGCTGCTGTGGATACTGGCTGGAACCAGACTGTTGTTGGTACGGAGTGGTTACTGGCTGGAACCAGTTAAATAATAAACGAACTTGAGAGCGATGAAATAATAATGAAGTTTGGAGTTTGAGAGCGGTGAAATAATAATACTGGTGGAGAGTGGTAAACTGCAGAGAAGGACACCGGCCCTTTAAGAGAAGCTATACACTGCTGGAAGCTGGGCTGGAAGCAGGTGATTGTTTGAGAGCGGTGAAATAATAATGAAGTTTGGAGTTTGAGAGCGGTGAAATAATAATACCGGTGGAGAGTGGTAAACTGCAGAAAGGACACCGGCCCTTTAAGAGAAGCTGTACACTGCTGGAAGCTGGGCTGGAAGCAGGTGATTGTTGTAGCTGGAAACAGGTGAGTCCAGAATGGATCGGAGAGTCAGGCTACACCGCAGATGGAATGCTGGTGCGGGTCTCTATAGCAGAAGTCTGGAGACAGGAGCTGGAACCTGGAAGACAACCACAGGAGAGAGACAAACTGGAACTAGGTTAGACAACCAAAGCACTGACGCCTTCCTTGCTCAGGCACAGCATACTTATACCTGCAGCAAGGAAGGGGTTGGCTAGGCAATTATGCAAATCAACAATACAGACAGCAGATTGGTGGAAATAATCAGATGACAAAATCCAAGATGGCTGCGCCCATGCAGACACTTGGAGGGAAGTTTGGATTGTAATCCATGTGAGAATTGAAACAGTAATGGCGACGCCGGCCACAGGAGACAGGAGACGCCAGACTGACAAGCGCACATTTAACCACGCGGGCACAGCGGAGGCCATGGCTGATGAAATCACCACTCTGACATTTTGCATGTGGAAACTCAGGAACAGCGGGATCCGGTCCTGGAACGCTGAGCCAGCCTTAGGAGGCATCTGAAGGGTAAGTAATGGCGTCCAGATACCCGGATCGTGACAGCACCCCCCCCTTTAGGAGTGGCCCCAGGACACTTCTTAGGCTTTAAAGGAAACTTTGCGTGGAAATTTCGGACCAAGGCAGGAGCATGGACGTCTGAGGCATTGGTCCAAGAGCGTTCTTCAGGACCATTGCCCTTCCAGTCAATGAGGTATTGTAACTGACCGTAACGGAAACGTGAGTCCAAAATCTTGGCCACCTCGTACTCGACTCCCCGTTGAGTCTGAACTTTGGGAGCTGGAGGAAGTGCGGAATGAAACCGATTCAGGATCAGCGGTTTCAACAAAGAAACATGAAATGTCCTGGGTATTTTCAAGAAGGATGGTAACTGTAACCTGTAGGCAACAGGATTGATGACTTGTTCAATCTTGAAGGGTCCGATGTAGCGAGGTGCAAATTTCATGCTGGGAACTCTCAACCTCAAATTCTTCGTGGACAGCCACACACGATCACCCACCTTGAGAGCAGGAACCGCTCTACGCTTCCTATCGGCAAACTTCTTATACCTGAATGAGGCTTTAAGCAGGGCTGCGCGGACGTTCCTCCAGTTATTTGAAAACTGACGCAAGGTGACATCCACTGCTGGAACAGAAGTTGCGGGAAGCGGTTGGAATTCTGGGACTTTAGGGTGGAATCCATAATTAATGAAGAATGGTGTAGAAGAAGATGAGGAATGGTATTGATTGTTGTGGCTGAACTCGGCCCAAGGAAGGAGTTGAACCCAGTCATCTTGAGAGGAAGACACATATATACGGAGGAAGGCCTCCAAGTCCTGATTCACCCTCTCGGTTTGACCATTGGTCTGAGGATGGTAAGCCGTGGAAAACTTTAACTTGACTTGGAGGGCTTGACACAAACTTCGCCAAAATTTGGCTACAAATTGTACTCCACGATCCGAGATGATCTCTTCAGGAAGACCGTGAAGTCGGAAGATCTCTTGTATAAACACTTGAGCCAACTTGGAAGCTGACGGAAGACCGGTGAGAGGGATGAAATGTGCCATCTTGGTGAACCGGTCAACTACCACCCAGATGGTATTAAACTTGTTGCAGATAGGTAGATCGGAAACAAAGTCCATCGACAAATGGGTCCAAGGTCGACGGGGAACAGATAATGGAACCAGTTGCCCCGCAGGCGACTGGCGGGAGACTTTGTGTTGGGCACACTTTGGGCAGGAGGCGATAAATTCCATAACGTCCTTCTTCAGAGTTGGCCACCAGTAGGACCTAGAAATAAATTCAAGGGTTTTCTGAATGCCCATATGTCCAGCAAAACGGGAAGCATGGGCCCAATGCATGAGCTTCTTCCTTAGAACTGGCTTAACAAAACTTTTCCCTGGTGGAGGCGTAGAGTCCATCCCTACCGTGGAGAATGCCAACGGATTAATAATAGGATGCTTGTCTGCAGACTCGGACTCATTTTCTTGCTCCCATGAGCGGGAAAGGGCATCGGCCTTACGATTCTGAGAACCCGGACAGAACTGGAGTTTAAAGTCATACCTAGAGAAGAAAAGTGCCCATCTGGCCTGACGAGGATTCAGACATTGTGCGCCTTTGAGATATAAAAGATTTTTGTGGTCGGTAAGTATGGTGATTGAGTGGGAAGCTCCCTCCAACAGGTATCTCCACTCCTCCAGAGCGAGCTTGATGGCTAGCAACTCCTGATCGCCAATGGCATAGTTGCGCTCAGCTGGGGAGAACTTCCGGGAGAAGAAACTGCAAGGATGTAGATGTCCATCTTTGGCCCTCTGGGATAACACTGCTCCTACTCCAACGGAGGAGGCATCTACCTCTAAGATAAAAGGAGAGTCGGTGTCGGGCTGTTTCAGAACTGGTGCAGAGATGAACCGTTGCTTCAGAAGGTGAAAGGCCTGTGTAGCTTCCTCGGACCACTTGGACGGATTAGCACCTTTCTTGGTTAATGCAGTGATAGGCGCCACGATGGTGGAAAAGTCTCGTATAAATTTTCTATAATAATTGGCGAACCCTAAGAACCTCTGGACCCCTTTGAGGCTTAAGGGTATAGGCCAATTCTGGATTGCTTGGAGTTTCTCAGGATCCATCTCTAGTCCGGAACCGGACACAATGTAACCTAGAAACGGAATGGTTTTAACTTCAAACACACACTTCTCCAATTTACAATAGAGGTGATTGACACGGAGACGGGAAAGAACCTCTTTTACCCAGAAACGATGATCTTCGAGATTATTAGCAAAGATGAGGATGTCGTCTAGATAAACCACGACATGGCGGTACAAGATGTCCCTGAAAATCTCATTCACGAAGTGCTGGAAGACTGCTGGAGCGTTGCTCAATCCGAAGGGCATGACGAGGTACTCATAATGTCCGTCACGGGTGTTAAAGGCGGTCTTCCACTCGTCACCCTCACGGATTCGGATGAGATTGTAGGCACCCCTCAAGTCCAGCTTTGTGAAAATAGTTGCACCACTAACTCTATCAAAGAGCTCGGTAATCAGGGGTAAAGGGTATCGGTTCTTGACGGTAATGTCGTTCAGACCTCTGTAGTCGATGCACGGACGCAGACCACCGTCTTTCTTCTTAACGAAGAAGAAGCCTGCGCCGGCTGGAGAAGAAGATGGTCGGATGAAACCCTTCGCCAGGTTCTCTTTGATGTACTCTTCCATGGAGTGTGTCTCAGGCAGAGACAACGGATAAGTTCGGCCTCGCGGTGGAACCTTCCCTGGAATGAGGTCAATTGGGCAGTCCCATTCTCTATGAGGAGGAAGAATATCAGCAGAGGCTTTACTGAACACGTCCGTGAAGTCTTGATATGGAGGAGGCGGAACATCAGATGACCTGGGGAAGGAAGAACAAACAGGAAGAACTTTGGCTAAACAAGTCTCAGCACAGGAGGGACCCCATGCCAGTATTTGCGTAGTCGTCCAGTCAATTGATGGGTTGTGGAGACGGAGCCATGGAAGGCCTAAAACCACTGGATGTGTGGCTCTTGGAATCACTAAAAAAGAAATATACTCAGAATGAAGAACTCCCACTCTCAGACGAACTGGAAGAGTCCTTAAGGAAATGACTGCGTCAAAAATCTTGCTGCCATCCACGGCAGTCAAAGAGATGGACGAGGACAGTCTCTCGGTGGGTAGGGACCACCGTTTAACATAAGCTTCGGTTATGAAATTCCCAGCTGCTCCGGAATCAAGGAGGGCAATGACGTTCCTGTAACGTTGAGCAATTTGGAGCGACACTGGGAGGTTGCAGTCATGAGGAGATGGAGAGGAGATCATTACTCCTAGCCGGCCCTCTCCTTGGCGAGCTAGGATCTGGAGTTTCCCGGACGTTTGGGACAGGCATTGATAGTGTGCGACGGAGCTGCACAGTAGAGACAGAGAGACTCAGAGAGACGTCTTCGGCGCTCAGCGGGAGATAGACGGGAACGACTAATTTGCATAGGCTCATCCTTGGATGGAGATGGTTGACGAGGAGGAGGGGCAGAAGATTTAGGAGTAGATGATCTTCCTCGCTCGGTTGCTCTCTCTCTGAAACGTAGATCAACCTTCGTGCAAAGAGAAATTAGCTCATCCAACTTAGAGGGCAAGTCTCTGGTAGCTAACTCATCCTTGATGCGTTCTGATAAGCCATGCCAGAATGCAGCATACAGGGCCTCGTCGTTCCATGCCAGTTCGGATGCCAGGATTTTAAACTGTATAAGATACTGTCCCACAGTACGTGTTCCCTGGCGTAAACGGAGAATCTCAGATGAAGCAGATGTTATCCGGCCTGGCTCGTCGAAGATGCGCCTGAATGTAGCTACAAAGTCAGTATAGGAGGATAGCAGGGGATCAGACTTCTCCCATAAAGGTGATGCCCAGTCAAGGGCTGAGCCACTGAGAAGGGAGATGATATAGGCAATTTTGGTACGGTCACTGAAGAAATTGCCAGGTAGAAGCTCAAAGTGGATTTCACATTGATTGAGAAATCCCCTGCAGAACCTTGGAGATCCATCAAATTTTGCTGGCGTTGGAAGATGAAGATGTGGACTGGAAATGGGTAAGGTGGGTGGGGTTACAGCTGGTGTTACTGTAGTGGACGCACTGGACGTGCCAGGTCCACGGAGGGTCGTTTGAATCCCATCCAGCCGTGTAGAGAGATCCTGGAGACAGCGGATGATGTGGCCCTGTGCAGCCTCCTGATGTTCAAGTCGGGCTGCCAGTTCTTGCATCGGCCTGGCCGCTTGATCCTGGTCTCCGGCTGGATTCATTAGGTCAGTGCTTACTGTCACAACTGAGGGCCTGAGCTGACGGGAGGCAGCCTCAGTTGTAGGGGCTGAGATGTAACGGAACCTGGGAGGTTGTATCAGACCCCTAGACATGTAAGTAACATGTAGAATAACTGCCCGAAGGCGTGACCACGACAACCAGGATAAAAGTCAATGATGTTTATTATGACAAACTCCGTAACACAGCAGCAGTAAAAGGAAACATAAAAGTCAACAGAGGATAAATACAATTCCTGGGTACTACAGGGTGGCAAGGGCCACAGGCACTGGTAGTGTGAGACAGTTCTTATAATCTTCTAGTTGGAAAGTCCTTACCAGGCCTGACTGTAGCAATGGAGAGAACCCAGGATCGTACCAGCTGATGTTCCAGGAAAGGCTGGGCTGCTGAAGGTAAAACGGCTGCTGTGGATACTGGCTGGAACCAGACTGTTGTTGGTACGGAGTGGATACTGGCTGGAACCAGTTAAATAATAAACGAACTTGAGAGCGATGAAATAATAATGAAGTTTGGAGTTTGAGAGCGGTGAAATAATAATACCGGTGGAGAGTGGTAAACTGCAGAGAAGGACACCGGCCCTTTAAGAGAAGCTATACACTGCTGGAAGCTGGGCTGGAAGCAGGTGATTGCTTGAGAGCGGTGAAATAATAATGAAGTTTGGAGTTTGAGAGCGGTGAAATAATAATACCGGTGGAGAGTGGTAAACTGCAGAAAGGACACCGGCCCTTTAAGAGAAGCTGTACACTGCTGGAAGCTGGGCTGGAAGCAGGTGATTGTTGTAGCTGGAAACAGGTGAGTCCAGAATGGATCGGAGAGTCAGGCTACACCGCAGATGGAATGCTGGTGCGGGTCTCTATAGCAGAAGTCTGGAGACAGGAGCTGGAACCTGGAAGACAACCACAGGAGAGAGACAAACTGGAACTAGGTTAGACAACCAAAGCACTGACGCCTTCCTTGCTCAGGCACAGCATACTTATACCTGCAGCAAGGAAGGGGTTGGCTAAGGCAATTATGCAAATCAACAATACAGACAGCAGATTGGTGGAAATAATCAGATGACAAAATCCAAGATGGCTGCGCCCATGCAGACACTTGGAGGGAAGTTTGGTTTGTAATCCATGTGAGAATTGAAACAGTAATGGCGACGCCGGCCACAGGAGACAGGAGACGCCAGACTGACAAGCGCACATTTAACCACGCGGGCACAGCGGAGGCCGCGGCTGATGAAATCACCACTCTGACATTTTGCATGTGGAAACTCAGGAACAGCGGGATCCGGTCCTGGAACGCTGAGCCAGCCTTAGGAGGCATCTGAAGGGTAAGTAATGGCGTCCAGATACCCGGATCGTGACAATATGTATATGTATATATGAAAAAACAAGGAAAAAAAATATGTTTAGTATAGCCATAAAGACTCCAGTGTTTCATTGTGTTTTGGGCGGTGAGAGGGAGTTGCTCTGATGGTTACAGTATGTCGTATTTCTGTCTGTGATTAATTTTATTTAATAAACACATTTTTCAAAGTTGGATTTTATTTCAAATACATATGTTGTTAGTATGCCTTGAAGAAACGTGTAGAAAATCATTATTAGTATTGCAGAAACAGGTATAAAGTGATTATCAGATAAATTAAATATATACTACTTAAAAGTAATTGTTATGTTCCCAGTGCTCGGTACTCAGGGTGGACAAGCCCCAAGCACTGGAACGCAAGCTGCAGTATAAACAGAGCTCGGCAGCACCCCCAAGGAACCCTAACTCCGTTGTCTCACCCTCATTGTCAGCCTATGCATGCGTGACCATGGTTTCTTTGGCCCACGGCAGCCGCGTTTGAAGGGCGGATTATGTCTGCCCAACTCCGATGCACCCCGGTCTTAGTTGGAGACAAGGCGTAGACTGAGACGGGGCGATGACAAGGGGAACCTCTAACTAAAGAAGGAAGTACCCAGTTAGGGGTGCTACAGAACTTAAATAAAGTATGTGCGGCGCAGCCAGCAAGACAAAAAACTACAACACTGGCAGTGCTGTCCACACGCCGACACAACACCGTTGTGAACCGTCGAGGACAGCATATGCAGAACCCTCTGCAGATAAATCCAAAGTAAAATAACAAGTAGCTACGGCCTAAGCAGACGGACGCGACACGAAACCGGTACAAATACTGGCAAACGGACAGGAACCCCCAAAGTAGCTGACACAGGCTCTAAGGACCGGAGGATAGGCAGAGTTCCAATGACAGACCAGTGGACACCAGGGAACAGGATACGGGATCAGGATCAGGAACAGACAAAGCCACTGGACAGGAATGCTTCAAGGCAGGGCACTGGATCAGACACTGGATCAGACATTGGATCAGACACTGGATCAGACACAGGCCTCCTGGACAGGAATACTTCAAGGCTGGAAGCAGCTAGACAGAAGCTATCACCGGCGTCTGTGTAATGCACTGAGACAGAATATAACAAGGATTTCTTCCAATCACAGCAGGGACCCTAATTAATTATGTCGTGCAGCTGCCCTGCTGCACGACTCCAAACTGACAGGTGCAATTAACAGATAGGTGAGGCTAAACACATGGAAACAGGCTGCAATTACACAGACTCACCACCGGCGGCAAACAAGAGTCTTCAAAACCAGAGCAAAGGGAAATCTTGGCCTGCAAGAGAACTATAACATAAAATACATGAACAGGAATGAACCACTGCTTGTGGTTCATAACAGTACCCTCTCCTTAAGGGTGGACACCGGACACCCCATGACACCCACGGGGAACAGAAACAGAAGTATAACATAAAATACATAACCAAAATGCAAAACAGGAATGAGCCGTGGCTCATAACAGTAATGTTATAGGAATGCTATAGGAATGAAGGTATACATATATATATATAAATAAAAAAAAATTGCATACAGTGCATTCTGTTAAAAAATATATGTTTTGGCAGAATACGTTTTTTAACAAGATGGTGTCTACATGCAGTGCCATAGGAGAGACCACACAGCTGAGAGAGACCACATCGGCGGCCCTGCTGAAGGTGTATTATTTCAAGAACGGCCAGTATATTGATCAAACTTTTGTTCGAATAAGATTTGACCGACTGAGGCCGAGCATTGCAGAGCGTTTTTAGCCATTATCGATCGTAGCACATGACAGCGTACACACCTATACAATCCAACGTCCATTCGCCCGCGGTCGAAAGAATGGCCAGACAATTGTATAGGTGTGTATCCAGCTTCAGTATATTTGTATTTTTCAATACATGCACTGAAAGATAGGAACAAATGACCTGCTGCTAAGAAGACAATACGACAACTGAATATCTAGTATGCTTAGCTCCTCTTCTCTAAGTTATGAATTGCATTTGATGATGCACTGCACTCACTTCTTGCAAATGCCTTAAGAAGTCTTCAACTGGTTAGAACAATGTTGAGAATCCAACAAAGAACTGAAGCTCTCGGCACAATGGCTGATTAATTGTAAGTCAGCGTCTGTTTTCTTGGAGACTGCTATTCTGATTAGATAGGAGATTTCCAGTACTGAGTGCAATTTAGTACTCTTCATGAATACAAAGTAATTTACAGAGCTTAATAAAACCTCTGTAGGCTCATTGCAAATATAAGTTTTAATAGCTGTTGTTGGGGGTAGAAGCTCACATGTGTTATTGCTTATTGCTATTATTGTTTGGAGTGATTGGAATGGAATAGATTTAACCGATTTGTTATGCGTTTAAATTACCTTACAGTTTCTCTGTGTTAATGGCAAGCTGAGCATATTGCTTTACCTATTATTGAGATATAACAGACCTAAGTATATGACATGGAATATCAGTGGTACATACGATTAAGGGCCTAATTCAGATCTGGTCGCTGCAGCGGTAGCGTATGCAGTCTGAAGCCTTGTGCTGTGTGCGCACGCGCTATCTCGCCAGAATCCTACTTGCTGTTACATTTGGCCGCTTGAATATAGTGGACATACCAAGCCACATAATCATACTTGTCCATTGTCTCAACTCTCATGCACATTTCAGTTTCATTTTCAATCCATGGAGGTGGATTATTCGTGAAGGTAATTTTTCCTACATGATCATAAAATGCAAATACTGCTGGTCCCTGCACTTTGGGCCCAATTCAGATTTGTACAGTATTACAGTCACAGGGCTTTACAATATCATATAACTAAAATGCAAATCAGCAGGAGTCTGTAAGAGATAGAAGCCTCCTGCATGTATCTACGTTCTGAGTGATGCGTCCAAAAGATGCAGCATCAGATCACCATTGCAACTACAATGCTCTCAGATCTTTGCCAGTGTGCATAAGTTGAAGCTTACTCAGACTGGCTGTTGGAACTTGCAAGTCCGGCGGGATACAGTGGACAGAGCATGAGACATCCTACACAGGGCCGTCTTTTCATATGGTCTCAATAGACACTTGCCCAAGGGCCCCAGGAGTCTAAGGGCCCCAATCTGATAGCTGAGGGTCCCCTCTTTCCAGGGGTACCAGATTTTTGAAAATCGGACCTGGGAAACCTGAGATATCTGACTTCTGTCACAACTGAGGGCCTGAGCTGACGGGAGGCAGCCTCAGTTGTAGGGGCTGAGATGTACCGGAACCTGGGAGGTTGTATCAGACCCCTGGACATGTAAGTAACATGAATAATAACTGCCCGAAGGCGTGACCACGACAACTTGGATAAAAGTCAATGATGTTTATTATGACAACTCCGCAACACAGCAGCAGTAAAAGAAAACGTAAAAGTCAGCAAAGAATAAATACAGTTCCTGGGTACTACAGGATGGCAGGAGCCACAGGGCACTGGTAGTGTGAGATAGTTCTTATGATCTTCTAGATGGAAAGTCCTTACCAGGCCCGACTGTAGCAATGGAGATAACCCAGGATTGTGCCAGCTGGTGTTCCAGGAAAAGCTGGGTTGCTGAAGATAAAACAGCTGCTGTGGATACTGGCTGGAACCAGACTGTTGTTAGTACGGAGTGGATACTGGCTGGAACCAGTTAAATAATAAATGAACTTGGGAGCGATGAAATATGAACTGAAATGTAGAACTTGAGAGCGGAGAAATAATAATACCGGTGGAGAGTGGTAAAGTGTAGAAAGGACACCGGCCCTTTAAGGAAAGCTGTACTCTGCTGGAAGCTGAGCTGGGAGCAGGTAATGTTGTAGCTGGAAACAGATGAATCCACAATGGATTGGAGAGTCAGGCTACACCGCAGGTGGAATGCTGGTGCGGGTCTCTATGGTGGAAGTCTTGAGACAGGAGCTGGAACCTGGAAGACAATCACAGGAGAGAGACAAACAGGAACTAGGTTTGACAACCAAAGCACTGACGCCTTCCTTGCTCAGGCACAGTGTATTTATACCTGCAGCAAGGAAGGGATTGGCTAGGCAATTATGCAGATTAACAATACTGACAACAGATTGGAGGAAATGATCAGCTGACAGAATCCAAGATGGCTGCGCCCATGCAGACACTTGGAGGGAAGTTTGGTTTGTAATCCATGTGGTAATGAAAACAGTAATGGCGGCGCCGGCCACTGGAGACAGGAGACGCCAGGCTGACAAGTGCACATCCAACCACGCGGACACAGCGGAGGCCGCGGCTGACGTAATCGCCACTCTGACACTCTGCATGCAGAAGCTCAGGGACGGCGGCGGAGGCCGCGGGAGACGCCATGCCAGATGTAATATGGCGCTTACTGTGACAGCGTCCCAGAGTGACAGGAGAGGATACAGGAATGTACACATCAGGATAACAGATGGAATCCGGTCCTGGAGCGCTGAGCCAGCCTTAGGAGGCATCTGATGGGTAAGAAATGGCGTCCAGATACCCGGATCGTGACAGCACCCCCCCCTTTAGGAGTGGCCCCAGGACACTTCTTTGGCTTTTGAGGAAACTTGGAATGGAATCTCCGGACCAAGGCAGGAGCATGGACATCAGAAGCATTGGTCCATGAACGTTCCTCAGGACCATAACCTTTCCAGTCAATAAGATATTGTAGTTGACCGTAACGGTGACGTGAGTCCAGGATCTTGGCCACTTCATACTCAACGCCTCGTTGAGTTTGGACTTTCGGAGTTGGAGGAAGTGAGGAATGAAACCGATTCAAGATCAGCGGTTTCAACAGGGAAACATGGAATGTCCTGGGTATTTTTAAGAAGGGAGGCAACTGGAGTCTGTAAGCAACAGGATTGATGACTTGTTCAATCTTGAAAGGACCGATATAGCGAGGTGCAAACTTCATACTGGGAACTCTTAACCTCAAATTCTTCGTGGATAACCATACCCGATCACCCACCTTGAGAGCAGGAACTGCTCGACGCTTCTTATCCGCAAACTTCTTGTACCTGAACGATGCCTTGAGCAGAGCTGATCATACGCTCTTCCAGATATTGGCAAACTGATGCAAGGTGATATCCACTGCGGGAACAGAAGTTGCTGGAAGCGGTTGGAACTCAGGGACTTTAGGGTGGAATCCAAAGTTAGTGAAGAATGGTGTTGAAGCAGATGAAGAATGATACTGGTTGTTATGACAGAACTCGGCCCAGGGAAGTAATTGAACCCAGTCATCTTGAGAGGAGGACACATAGATGCGGAGGAAGGCCTCCAAGTCCTGATTCACCCTCTCGGTTTGACCATTGGTCTGAGGATGGTAAGCCGTGGAAAACTAGCTTGACTTGGAGGACTTGACATAAACTTCGCCAGAATTTGGCTGTGAATTGAACTCCTCGATCTGAGATAATTTCTTCAGGAAGACCGTGGAGTCGGAAGATCTCTTGTATGAATACTTGAGCCAACTTGGAAGCTGACGGAAGACCGGTGAGAGGAATGAAGTGTGCCATCTTGGTGAACCGGTCAACTACCACCCAGATGGTATTGAACTTGTTGCACATGGGTAAGTCTGTAATGAAATCCATCGACAAGTGGGTCCATGGTCGACGGGGAACGGATAGTGGAACCAGTTGCCCCGCAGGCGACTGGCGGGATACTTTATGTTGGGCACACTTTGGGCAAGATGCAATAAACTCCAAGACGTCCTTTTTCAGAGTTGGCCACCAATAGGACCTAGAGATAAACTCCAGGGTTTTTTGGATACCTGTATGTCCGGCAAAACGGGAAGCATGGGCCCAATGCATGAGCTTCTTCCTTAGCATCGGCTTCACAAAACTTTTCCCTGATGGGGGCGTAGAGTCCATCCCTACCGTGGAGAATGCCAACGGATTTATAATAGGATGCTTGTCTGAAGACTCTGACTCATTTTCTTGCTCCCATGAGCGGGAAAGGGCATCGGCCTTGCGATTCTGAGAGCCCGGACAGAACTGGAGTTTAAAGTCGAACCTGGAAAAGAAAAGTGCCCATCTGGCCTGACGAGGGTTGAGACATTGTGCGCCCTTCAGGTATAAAAGGTTCTTGTTGGTAATGTCGTTCAAACCTCTGTAGTCGATGCACGGCCGCAGACCACCATCTTTCTTTTTTACAAAAAAGAAGCCTGCGCCGGCTGGAGAAGAAGAAGGTCGAATGAACCCCTTTGCTAGGTTCTCTTTAATATATTCCTCCATAGAATGCGTCTCAGGCAGAGACAACGGATAAGTTCGGCCTCGAGGTGGAACCTTCCCTGGAACGAGATCAATCGGACAGTCCCATTCTCTATGAGGAGGAAGGATATCAGCAGAAGCTTTACTGAACACATCCGTGAAATCTTGATATGGAGGAGGTGGAACATCAGACGACCTGGGGGAGGAAGAACAGACAGGCAATACTTTAAACAAACATGTCTCAGCACAGGAGGAACCCCATGCCAGGATTTGCGTAGTCGTCCAATCAATTGTAGGATTGTGAAGACGGAGCCATGGAAGGCCCAGGACCACAGGATGTGTGGCTCTTGGAATCACTAAAAAAGAAATAAGTTCGGAATGAAGAACTCCCACTCTCAGACGAACTGGTAGAGTCCTTAAAGAAATAACTGCATCAAAAATTTTGCTGCCATCCACGGCAGTTAAAGAAATGGACGAAGGAAGTCTCTCGGTGGGTAGGGACCACCGTTTAACATAGGCTTCGGTAATAAAGTTCCCAGCTGCTCCGGAATCAAGGAGGGCAATGACGTTCCGGTAACGTTGAGCAACTTGAAGCGAGACTGGGAGATTACAATCTTGAGGAGATGGAGAGGAGATCATTACTCCTAGCCGGCCCTCTCCTTGGCGAGCTAGGATTTGGAGTTTCCCGGACGTTTGGAACAGGCGTTAATGGTGTGAGACGGAGCTGCACAATAGAGACAGAGAAACTCGGAGAGACGTCTTCGGCGCTCAGCAGGAGTTAAACGGGAACGGCCAAGTTGCATGGGCTCATCTTTAGATGGTGACAGTTGACGAGGAGGAGGAGCAGAAGATTTTGGAGCAGATGATCTTCCACGCTCAGTTGCTCTCTCTCTGAAACGTAAATCAACTTTCGTGCAGAGTGAGATTAGCTCATCTAACTTAGAAGGTAAGTCTCTGGTAGCTAACTCATCTTTAATACGCTCAGATAAGCCATGCCAGAATGCAGCATACAGGGCCTCGTCGTTCCATGCCAGTTCGGATGCCAGGATCTGGAACTGTATCAGATATTGTCCTACAGTACGTGACCCCTGGCGTAAACGGAGAATCTCGGATGAAGCTGAGGTTACCCGGCCTGGCTCGTCGAAGATGCGCCTGAATGTTGACACGAAGGCAGTGTAGGAAGATAGCAGGGTGTCGGACCTCTCCCATAACGGTGATGCCCAATCAAGGGCTGAGCCACTGAGAAGAGAAATAATGTAGGCAATTTTTGTACGGTCACTGGGAAAATTGCCAGGTTGTAGCTCACACTGAATCTCACACTGGTTGAGAAATCCCCTGCAGAATCTTGGAGATCCGTCAAATTTTGCTGGCGTTGGAAGATGAAGACGTGGAGCAGAAATGGGTAAGGTGGGTGGGGTTATAGCTGGAGTCACTGTGGTTGACGCACCAGACGCGCCTGATCCACGGAGAGTTGTCTGAATCCCATCCAGCCGAGTAGAGAGATCCTGGAGACAGCGGATGATGTGGCCCTGTGCAGCCTCCTGATGTTCTAGTCGGGCTGCCAGTTCTTGCATCGGCCTGGCCGCTTGATCCTGGTCTCCGGCTGGATTCATTAGGTCAGTGCTTACTGTCACAACTGAGGGCCTGAGCTGACGGGAGGCAGCCTCAGTTGTAGGGGCTGAGATGTACCGGAACCTGGGAGGTTGTATCAGACACCTGGACATGTAAGTAACATGAATAATAACTGCCCGAAGGCGTGACCACGACAACTTGGATAAAAGTCAATGATGTTTATTATGACAACTCCGCAACACAGCAGCAGTAAAAGAAAACGTAAAAGTCAGCAAAGAATAAATACAGTTCCTGGGTACTACAGGATGGCAGGAGCCACAGGGCACTGGTAGTGTGAGATAGTTCTTATGATCTTCTAGATGGAAAGTCCTTACCAGGCCCGACTGTAGCAATGGAGATAACCCAGGATTGTGCCAGCTGGTGTTCCAGGAAAAGCTGGGTTGCTGAAGATAAAACAGCTGCTGTGGATACTGGCTGGAACCAGACTGTTGTTAGCACGGAGTGGATACTGGCTGGAACCAGTTAAATAATAAATGAACTTGGGAGCGATGAAATATGAACTGAAATGTAGAACTTGAGAGCGGAGAAATAATAATACCGGTGGAGAGTGGTAAAGTGTAGAAAGGACACCGGCCCTTTAAGGAAAGCTGTACTCTGCTGGAAGCTGAGCTGGGAGCAGGTAATGTTGTAGCTGGAAACAGATGAATCCACAATGGATTGGAGAGTCAGGCTACACCGCAGGTGGAATGCTGGTGCGGGTCTCTATGGTGGAAGTCTTGAGACAGGAGCTGGAACCTGGAAGACAATCACAGGAGAGAGACAAACAGGAACTAGGTTTGACAACCAAAGCACTGACACCTTCCTTGCTCAGGCACAGTGTATTTATACCTGCAGCAAGGAAGGGATTGGCTAGGCAATTATGCAGATTAACAATACTGACAACAGATTGGAGGAAATGATCAGCTGACAGAATCCAAGATGGCTGCGCCCATGCAGACACTTGGAGGGAAGTTTGGTTTGTAATCCATGTGGTAATGAAAACAGTAATGGCGGCGCCGGCCACTGGAGACAGGAGACGCCAGGCTGACAAGTGCACATCCAACCACGCGGACACAGCGGAGGCCGCGGCTGACGTAATCGCCACTCTGACACTCTGCATGCAGAAGCTCAGGGACGGCGGCGGAGGCCGCGGGAGACGCCATGCCAGATGTAATATGGCGCTTACTGTGACAGCGTCCCAGAGTGACAGGAGAGGATACAGGAATGTACACATCAGGATAACAGATGGAATCCGGTCCTGGAGCGCTGAGCCAGCCTTAGGAGGCATCTGATGGGTAAGAAATGGCGTCCAGATACCCGGATCGTGACAACTTCAAAGCAGTGGTCCCCATCCAAGCCTGTTAATTGCTCTTCCCAGCCAGATATCTCGGGTTCTGTCTGACTTAGAGTTTTTTGGAGAGTATAATCCAAAAGATAGGACTCTCCCCTTTCAGTGGACACTGTCAGTTGTCTCTCCTATGCCCAGAACCAGAGATATCATCCTCCCAGCAGCTGGTCCCTGCTCCAGCTCCACACACCTGGTATGCAGTTTTATATTTTCGTCGGTGGATTGCTCTGGCTCCTGAACACTGATCACCACGTCCCCAGTACCTCCTGAAAGGTGTCCCCAGTACCTCCTGAAAGGTGTCCCCAGTACCTCCAGGAAGCTGCAAAATCTATTTCCAGGAACCAGAGATATCTGCAGTCTAGCAAGCTGCCCTACCACCAGAAAATGATGAATATTAAGCCCACTCCGCTAACCACCCATCCCCTGCATATTAAACCCTGCCCTACCACCCAGGAAGTCATGTACTGGGGCCCTTCATTCAGCCCAATGCCCCTTCTACAGTTTAGTGTTCTCCCTCCCGCCCCATCTCCCACCATCTATGCAGTAAGGAGTAATTAGCAGCAATTACTGCGCCAGGTCCTACATGCTGAGCAGAAGATAGAACCACCCGCGGGACATCAGAGATGCCACTGATAGCAACCCCCACCTCTACCGCTGCAGGATACGTAGGGGCCCCGGTGCATTGCTTTGCCCAGGGGCCTACACTGCTGTTAAGACGGCCCTGATCCTACATCCATACAAGCTGCAGCTGTAAAGGGTTTTGGCTAAATTCTACAAGGCTAAAGGACCCTTGACATCACTACCATGTGACCTGTGACAAGTAGGGGGAGGAGCAAAGTCGGAACATGGCACCCTAAGTTTATATTTGTGGGCTTGCTTTGCTTGCCACCAGGCTACTAAAGGGAATAATAGTTGACGTGGATAGTGAAAGTGCCAGCCCACTGACCTTTGCTTCTCCCCCCTGACATCAGAGGTCCTTTAGCCCACTAGGATCTAGCATCTACCGCCTGGAAGGAGCCTAGAGGAGATAATCACTTCAGGGCAGGTAATTCAAAAGTACAGTGCAAACATAGAATAATGCATAGTGTAGTATGTGCACTGTACATCATGTTATGCAGCTCAGTGGTGCACTGTGACTGGAGCAACCAGTGACACGGGCTGCCTGTATAAGGGGGCCATTTGCCATAGATCCCATATTCAACGCGAAAGGACCCCGTCCCTGCGATGTGCTGCGACGGCTGCTGGGGATGCTGTGCATGCGCTATACGGACACTGTCCCACCCGCAGGCAGCAGTGTCCCACGGGCGGGGGGTCAGTTGGGGGAGGTTTTGATCATCTGCTGCTTTGCTCTGCAAATAGATGCTGTGCGCATGTGCACGGCATCTATCTTGTGCTGAGAGGTAAGCAGGGGGCTGCGAGCACTGGGCACCCCCCAAAATGCCGGAAAATGGGTTCATGACACGCAGCCACAACCACTCTGTTGAGGCCATGCCTCTCCCACCTGAAGGCCCCTACCTATATCATATACATGATGTGGTCATTCACTGGTACCTGGTGACAGAACGTATACTGGATTCCCCCACAATGTAACATTATATCTGTCACCTATATACATGATGTGGTCATTCACTGGTACCTGGTGACAGAACGTATACTGGATTCCCCCACAATGTAACATTATATCTGTCACCTATATACATGATGTGGTCATTCACTGGTACCTGGTGACAGAACGTATACTGGATTCCCCCACAATGTAACTTTATATCTGTCACCTATATACATGATGTGGTCATTCACTGGTACCTGGTGACAGAACGTATACTGGATTCCCCCACAATGTAACTTTATATCTGTCACCTATATACATGATGTGGTCATTCACTGGTACCTGGTGACAGAACGTATACTGGATTCCCCCACAATGTAACATTATATCTGTCACCTATATACATGATGTGGTCATTCACTGGTACCTGGTGACAGAACGTATACTGGATTCCCCCACAATGTAACTTTATATCTGTCACCTATATAGATGATGTGGTCATTCACTGGTACCTGGTGACAGAACGTATACTGGATTCCCCCACAATGTAACTTTATATCTGTCATCTTTATAATAATTATAGTAGTACAGTACAGTAGGCCATTGCTGTATCTTGCAGCTCTGTGTCACTGCAAGTATCCATTCCATATCTGTGCGGCAGTATATATATAGTATAAGAATGCCAAATTGATTTCTCACAAATATTTAAAATGCCCGCTCTAATATATATTGTAAATGCCTGCACCTCTTACTACCATATACGATAAAAGTGCGCTGTACATCGCAAAACACTATATCCCATAAGAGAAAACAATACACCCACACATTATCTGAGTTCCAAAGCTCATTGATGTATATATTTGTTGTTAAAAGGATATGGATTCAATATATATTACAAAGTACAGTATACCTATAGTTACATGAATACAACTCACACAGTAAACAGTTAGAACATACAATTACATACAGTTATATGCAGTTTCAGTTACATGCCAGTGATACAATTACCATTCCCTCCAATGCAGCTTATGTCTCCCTCTCTCTGTAAATAAATACAGGAACTGAACTGCCAGCAACTCCTCCATTATCCTCTGAGACCAAAAAGCAAGTAACCCTGAGACCAAAAGAAACAGGAACTACCTTCCTGTGTGACCAGCAAAATGTGTTAACTAGTTTCTGGGGGAGGGGTTCATGATGAGTCACTATTCTCTTTGTATATGCTGATCAAGTTCAGCCTTGAAGACTACCAAAGGGCTGGCCTGAGTTCCCTGTCCACTGTAACATTCATTGTTCTAACAAAGTGATTTTAGCTTTTATACATGTAATCATAACTATTCGCTGCAATGTCCTACAACTTCATAACAAGTATCAAATTAATCTACAAATTAAGCTGGTTGTTTTATTAGTAACCATGACAGGTGTATCTGGTTCTGTTCAAATAATACACATTCATGACATTAATTCATTAGGTAATTTTAAATCATCATGATGTCTGGCGCTTGATATTATTATAATTATGTACTGTATGAAATAAGTGTCGAATCCATCTCTGTGGCATGTCCGTGTAAATGCGTGTGTTACCATATTTTGCTGTGCTCGCTGCGCGTATTTGCAAGTATAGCGACTTAAATGTGTGTAGTTTGTATGTTCTCTTTATGTAATATTTTTTTACTTCGACAGTCCACCCTTTGGCAGTAAACAATAACTGCCATCAAGTATTAACATAAGAAAAAAATATTTCATACCATAATCGGTGACCTAGACACAAGTATGTATGCATTTCGCAAATCAGACACTTGACTATATTTGGGGAAGACAGGGAGGAGGACGAGACATCCTCTATATGCACTCGGCGTTCACGGGACCACTGGTTGGGTGTGGGACAACATTCAACCTATAGAGTATGCTGGGACAGTGCTTTGGCCTATAATGTCTGATTTGCGATGAACATTTCACACATACATGTACCTACGTCTTTGTACACTGATGTTTGGATTTGATTGAGGTTCTGCTGGGTAGATGAAAAAGACACAAACAAATCGTGACAGTGACATATAAAATTTTCATGATCTATATATTCCTATCATTTTCTGAACAAGGGTTATAAGTAGTGTCCTTCCTAAATAACATAAACCTTCAGAGTTCGGTGATAGCCACTCATAAACCTTTCTTCCACATATATTAATGAGCTCTTTATCTGCAATGTGTGAATAGCCATTGTCTGACTGTTCCTGATTACCTCTGAACTCCATAACTACTAGAACTATAATTTTTCTCTGATTTTAACAAACTGATCGGCTAATCCTGGGATCCTATAAGGAAATCACTCCTTCCTACAGAACCAGTTCCAGTCCCACACTCGACTCCTCATAAAAAAACCTTGCAAAAATAGAATATCCTGAAAGAAAATGTTTGTCAGCGGGAAAGAGAGAAAAGAGAAATAGAACAAAACAACTCTTGTTCATAACAAATCAATTACAATGACTGGTCTTTCTGCAGTCCTTTAGTACGCTCAGGTAGTGTTCAACAGTGCCGCCTCTCAGTCTTCACGGAACAGAGTCTCTGGTGATACTTTTGCGATCTCTTTGCCTTGCTCTTTGAATACACAGTTCACTTGGAACACACAGTTCACTTTGCTCTCCACCTTGCTCTTTGAACACACAGTTCACTTTGAACACACAGTTCACAAACTCGAATGTGAGCAATAAACTACTTTGTCACGAGTTCTCTCCAGGTCAGCGACCTTCTTGCAGTGGGATGAGTGGACCCAAGTCTTTCTTTCGGCGACCTTTAGTGCTGTCAACAAATCTTGGTATGGTCCTTCCCACCTGTCTATTAGGCAACCTGAGCGTAAGAACAATCACACAGTCTCTTGGTTCATAATCAATACAGTTAGCATTTGGCATACCAGCAATCAACAGTTTCAAGTTCTTTTGTCAAGTTCTCAAATGCTGGCTCATCTCAACAAGGTACTGTACTGTCACCTCATTGGTGTATTTCTGATCATTGTGCGGATCAATCATGACATGAGGTTGTCTTCCAAAAATCCAAAAAGACACAAATACCAAAACAAAAACAAATTTCGAAGAGGGTGATTAGTCGAGTGAAGATCTGGGAGTGGTTCTGAAGCTACATAATACTAGTGGCAGTATCTATGATCACAATAGTACAACTTCAGGCTTTGCTCCTACTTCTAGGCGTACCATTATCTACACACAAATTTCTGCGCAATTTTTCTTTGCGGTAAACACAGCAGCATCCGTGGTGGCAGAAAATGCCACTACCCAGTTTGATAAAGCATCAGTGCACACCAATACATAACAATAATTCCTAAAGGGTGTTGACTGTACGAAGTTGATTTGTATTTCCTGAAAAGATCCGTCTGCAGGAGGGATATGGGATGGTTCTGTTGGTATTGCTTTACCAATATTCTTCCTCAAGCAAGTAAGACAGGTCATTGCGCTCTTACCTGCATGAGAATAGAATCCTGGCGCACACCAGTAGGCTCTCATCAGCCTGCACCTACCCTCTTTGCCTAGATGAGTCAGACCGTGTGCCACCTCAGCTAGACTTGGAAGGTATGCTCTGGGGGCTACTGGCTTACCGTGTCCACCTGCCCACAGTCCTGAGGACTCCTGGCCATACCCCTTTGTCCTCCAGACTGCCTCTTCCTGCAGGGAACACAAATTTTTGTATCTTAATTTAACTATCGTGTGTTTGCAATGTAGAGTACCATGAGCATAACTCAGAAAAAAAAAAGAAATATCTCTAGAGGAGAGAAAGAAGAAGAAAATGAAAAAGAAAATGTCAGGTTTTGCCATTCACCAACAGGCATATCAGTGTCTATACTAAATTTCCCTTCACCAGTATTCCCATTCTCCACCCTTTGTGCATGACAAGGCACACTGCAGTAATACTGGTGTCATCGTGCTGTTGAGATATACTGGGTTTGGGCAGAACTCTGAAGGACCTAGGCATGTGGAGTTTGAACTGTAATTGGGTCCATGTATTGTACCACCCTGTGTGAACGCAAAAGATGAAGAGGAAAACTGTAGAGAAACAGAATAGAGGTTGGTGACAGATGAGTTTGTAGAGGTGGAGAAGATTTTATAAAAATTTGACAACTGGATTGGGCACTACGGGGAAGTGATTCTCTACTTGGTCTATACCCCTTAAAAAATTTTCTGTGTGTCTTATCTCTACTGGGACTATCCCAGCCATCAATCCAGTGTCCTGTCCATCCTAAGTTCATAGGGAACCCGGTATCTGTGAGTTAATTTTCTCTACCTGTGATGGACATGCATCTAGAACAGTGAAATGTAACATTAGTAAGTTGCATTTATTCTGTTCTTCCCATTAACCGAATCTGTGTTTTCTATATGGCTTATGATTCCTTACTATATGTCCCTTGGTCCCGTCTATGTGTTTAATAATGTGGCTTGTGTTTTCTGTCTAGGGGATCTATATTGACTATGTGTCCTACTACTCCTACAATCTCTGGCAAAATGCCCTTCCTTCCAACAAGTATAACATATTATTGACCATTAGGGATCTGGGGTTTGGACTGATGGGTCTTTCCTGTATGTGCCAGTATACTTACCGTCCTCAACCTCTCCACCTGTTGTTCTCTGCGCCTAACACTATTCTTGTGATGTTCAATAGCACACTATCTAAGATTAGCTACTGTGACCCCTTTCCAATTTTGCAAAGAAGTCTGCACCCTGACACTCAGTGCCTTATTGAGCCCGTCCATTTGCACAGAGACAGCCATCTCCCATTTGCCGAATTAGTGTTTACCAGTGGTCTTATCCTGATGGAGAGTTTTTCTATTTCTGCAAGAGACAAAAACAAAAAAAAGTTTAACAAGCTTCTAGGTCATGCGAAGTATTTCATTCAATCCCTCTCATCCCGTACTAAGGGTCTGTACATGGTTCAACAAACATTTCCAAGCTCATCTTTACTAGGGGCATTACTAGGAATGAATACTTCTTGTATGGTAACTGAAAGAAATACCCTGGGGTTACCTTGTCTCTGTCAGCTTTCCTACTGGCAAATACTAATGTGCGGACAGGTTTTTTCTCCATTTCTGACGTTACTTTCTTGATTTTTTTGTTTTATTTTTGGGTTTTACTATATATGTACACGAATGATACCATACTGTACTTACCTGTTCCACTGGTCTCAGCCACTTCCCCCACAGGCTACTGCTCTTCTTTTACCGGTTGGATACTCCTCTGGGTGCATGAGAAATGGCCGAAAACTATCAGGTCACCTTCTCCTCCTAAATAAAACTTCAACATTCATTAGTACATATATAGGTTACAGTCATATTTTTATTATTTTCTATAGTTTGTAAGCTGGCCGTAACAGCTTCCACATCTACATAAGGCGGTGTACTTGCATTCTCTTTTTTTTTCTTCCTACTTATTTATTGTTGCTACAAGTTCAAACAGTTCTTATATTTCCATTCTTGTCTTATATGACTTTGGTTAAACATACCACCTGCAATACCTTAGGATCAAACTCACCAACCCCTCTTGCTGTCACAGGTTTAAACAATTTGTATGTCTGACCCTTTGTTTTCGGAATTGTATCAGACATATTCTTATCCTTAAGTTCTGCAATACCTCTGGTTCAAAGCTGCTCACCTTAGGGAATGGTACCCTATCTTTGTCAGTCATACGTTCCCATTCAGACAAAAAGTCTTCAGCGTGTGGACCATATTTCCCACACATAATACTTTTTCCTTTAAACTTCGCTGACACCCTGGGCCGCGGCTCTTCAACCTGAACCCTGGTTAAACGTCCCTTACTTGAGCAACTGGCTCCCATAATTGTGGGCCTTTTCCCACAAACACCAAAATACTCAATATAAGGCGACGGTGAAAGTTCTCCGAGCGCTTCCACCCGCTCACCGCCCACGTTGGCCAGTACTACCATACACTGTCGATAGCGAAGGCAATGTACCCAACCTAGGGCTCCTATCAGACCTTACAACACCATAATTTCTTTCGGTGGAAGTTCTGTTTAGAATATTTTCCTGAGAGAGGCAGCGAAAAATTCCTTTTTGGTATCTTTCAACTGGAATTGTTTGCAGGGTGAAAAACAGAGAAATTAGATAACTATCCTTCACCCTTTCCAGTGAAGCCCACCAGGGAGATTTCCCGACGTTATCAAAGAAAAACCCCTTTGTCTATACAATCACGTCTGCGTATGCTCTTCCACAGCGCATATGACACAATGGTATCACGTTGTGCTGTGCAGAACAAACGGACATGCGATGCAATAGCACAGCCTATAGATACTAGTTATCTATATGCCCTACAATTGCTGTAGACCACTTTAGCCTAGACCACTCCAGACCACTTTAGACCACTTCAGTTGTATGGGATCACTTCAGACCACTTCAGTTCCTAATAATGCAGGGTAGCGAACCCTACGCCACCGGGCCTCTACTAACCCAGTGTTACCACTTCAGACCACTTCAGTTCTTGGGTTCAGTATCCACTCACTCCTGCGTTCGCTCACTCAAATACACTTTGTTTTTCTGTACAGAAAATTTAAATTCATTCAGATAGGCAGCTTTACCCCAGAGGCAATACAGTTTTTAAGCTAAATTTAGAGTAACCTGCTTTTGAAATCTGATAGTTATGTGCTATTGTATTAAATGTCTACTATCCCACCTTTGAACTAAACGACACTATTGTATAATTTGTACTCAGCGCCCGCATTCTTACGCACTTTGCGCAAACATGCGACCGTGCGTGTCTCTTACGCTGCGTGCGCAGTCCTGTACTTTGTCCGAGACAAGTGTACAAAACCCTGCGTCCGCAATAAATCACACAGCTCTATAAATGTGAACAATACTAATTACTATTGCCCACTAGACACAACTTGTTCTGTATAAACTTTTATGCAGAACTGCGTTTGTGTCTTTACGCTTACTTCCTTAAAATACTGTTATTTCAGATTTACCTATAAATTTACCTATATAGCAACAAATGTATCCTATTTCACACAGATCTATAATGACTCTAGCAATAATCAATAATTTAAATGATATGATTCAGATTGGATAGCTATCTTGCAGAACATACACTGATATAAATATACACATAATTATAATAATTATATATATGTACCATTCACTGGTCTGCTGAGACTCATTTACCCATTCAGTGCTTCTAATTTGCATATCAACAGAGGTTCATGTGCCTGTTCAAGAGGTAGTGGGACAGGTTAATTAACATTTCAATGGCTATCCTGAACTAGCAAGCAGAGTTACTAAATCCTAGAGGTAAAAGAAAAAAAAAAAACCTTTTTTTTTTTTATGTGTGTAATTCTTACATCAAGTATTCATCTCTTAACTCTCACTAGGCCCAGCTGAAACTATTTGTAATTGACTATGGCATGGGTTAAATAAATGCATTGGTAACTCATAAATGGTGTTTTTGATGTGACCAAGGAAAGCTGATTATTCGGAGCAGTGAAAATCAGCCATTTAGAAAAATGACCTTCCCAAAATGGCCGCTGCTCCTCCCCCTTCCACATCCATGAGGGTTACACAAAATGGTGGACAGGCCATGTGGTTAGTCCAAAATGGAGGACAGACCATGCGGCTTCCTTTGTCACAAAGAAATGCTATGCAGCAACTTTTAAATATACTTTTAAACCTACTTAAACAGATAAACAATCCAATCTGAATCAAACACAATATGACTTATTTGAATCTTGTTTTGCAACAATAAAAATTCATTTTAGCATCTTAAATATTATGAGAAACGCATTGTCCCTTGAATTTCATATCATTGGCTTACTGATAACACAAAAATACATTAACGTGAATATTATTTTCATCAGCTTCTCAATGCGTCCATTGGAGCCGGTCAATTACAGCCACATTTGTAATGTACAGTGCATCATTAAGACCCTGATATCCCGGACGAGCCCCCATCTAAGAATGCCAAATTGATTTCTCACAAATATTTAAAATGCCCGCTCTAATATATATTGTAAATGCCTGCACCTCTTACTACCATATACGATAAAAGTGCGCTGTACATCGCAAAACACATTGGGGCAGATGTATGAACTGGTTTACTGGGTAAAAACGGTAACTGGACACACTAATTGCTGTAGTTACCGCACCTCCTGATGTATGATTGTGAATTGTGGTATTTTTTTCATGCTGCGCTATGGGCCCCTCACCTTTTCGCCGTCTCCACTCTCTTGCCGGCAGCTGCGGGACTTACCTAATATATGAACAGCTTTTCCAGATCTCTGCTTCGTCGCCTGCAGTCTTCGACTTCGCCGTTTGTTTGCATACGGTGCGGCTCCCTAATCTCATTTTTTCGTCCGGCGGCCATGTTTTTTTGTAATCTTTTTAATAAAGTTATTTGTATCATGTGACCGCTGTGGGAAATATAATATGTAGATGGCGTCCCTGCACTCAATATGCATGCGCTGGGACAGAAATGCAGGGAGAGCTGGGATTCCCAGCCAGCGAATGCGCCAGAACAGAGATGTGGGGAGACTTGGGACTCCCAGCCGGTGCATGCGCCAGAACAGAAACGCGAGGAGAGCTGGGACACACCGCCGATGCATGCGCATGAGATCTGTGGGGTGGAGAAAAAACGGAGCTCCTATATCACCAGAGGGCTGCAATATCGAATTTCGTTAACGGCTCAAGGTAGCATAATACATTTGGGCGATACTGGTGCCTGGTTCACTGCGATAATGCGGTGAAACGGGACCCAGTATTTAACGATCGAAAAGGGAACTTTAATACATCTACCCCTCTATCCCATAAGAGAAAACAATACACCCACACATTATCTGAGTTCCAAAGCTCATTGATGTATATATTTGTTGTTAAAAGGATATGGATTCAATATATATTACAAAGTACAGTATACCTATAGTTACATGAATACAACTCACACAGTAAACAGTTAGAACATACAATTACATACAGTTATATGCAGTTTCAGTTACATGCCAGCGATACAATTACCATTCCCTCCAATGCAGCTTATGTCTCCCTCTCTCTGTAAATAAATACAGGAACTGAACTGCCAGCAACTCCTCCATCATCCTCTGAGACCAAAAAGCAAGTAACCCTGAGACCAAAAGAAACAGGAACTACCTTCCTGTGTGACCAGCAAAATGTGTTAACTAGTTTCTGGGGGAGGGGTTCATGATGAGTCACTATTCTCTTTATATATGCTGACCAGGTTCAGCCTTGAAGACTGCCAAAGGGCTGGCATGAGTTCCCTGTCCACTGTAACATTCATTGTTCTAACAAAGTGATTTTAGCTTTTATACATGTAATCATAACTATTCGCTGCAATGTCCTACAACTTCATAACAAGTATCAAATTAATCTACACATTAAGCTGGTTGTTTTAATAGTAAACATGACAGGTGTATCTGGTTCTGTTCAAATAATACACATTCATGACATTAATTAATTAGGTAATTTGAAATCATCATGATGTCTGGCGCTTGATATTATTATAATTATGTACTGTATGAAATAAGTGTCGAATCCATCTCTGTGGCATGTCTGTGTAAATGCGTGTGTTACCATATTTAGCTGTGCTCGCTGCGCGTATTTGCAAGTATAGCGACTTAAATGTGTGTAGTTTGTATGTTCTCTTTATGTAATATTTTTTTGACTTCGACAAGTATTACAGTGCAGCATTTTGGTGACTAACAGTATATAGTTGTACAGTAGGCCATTGCTGTATCTTGCAGCTCTGTGTCACTGCAAGTATCCATTCCATATCTGTGCAGCATTTTTGTGAGCAGTATATATAGTATTACAGTGCAGCATTTTGGAGACTAACAGTATATAGTTGTACGGTAGGCCATTGCTGTTTCTTGCAGCTCTGTGTCACTGCAAGTATCCATTCCATATCTGTGCAGCATTTTTGTGAGCAGTATATATAGTATTACAGTGCAGCATTTTGGTTACCCAACAGTATATAGTTGTGTACAGTAGGCCATTGCTATATCTTGCAGCTCTGTGTCACTGCAAGTATCCATCCATTCCATTTTCTTCCAGTGATTTGGACCAATAATACCATTGATTAGAACGAATAATTCCAGTGATTTTGTCATTTTCTTCCAGTGATTTGGACCAATAATACCATTGATTAGAACGAATTATTCCTGTGATATTGAGGTGTTTGTGTCGTTTAGCTTAGCCGTCCAGCAACCAGAGTGCACCTCTTTTTCTCTTTTCTTTGCATCATGTGCTGTTTGGGGCCAATTTTGTTAAGTGCCATCCTGTCTGACACTGCAGTGCCACTACTTGATGGGCCAGGTGTTTGTGCCGCCCTCTTGGGTCGCTTTGCTTAGTCATCCAGCGACCTCGGTGCAAATATTAGGACTAAAAATAGTATTGTGAGGTGTTCAGAATAGACTGGAAATGAGTGGAAATTGTGGTTATTGAGGTTAATAATACTATAGGATCAAAATGACCCCCAAATTCTATGATTTAAGCTGTTTTTGAGGGGTTTTTGAAAAAAAACCGACCCGAATCCAAAACACACCCGAATCCGACAAAAAATTTTCAGGGAGGTTTTGCCAAAACGCGTCCGAATCCAAAACACGGTCGCGGAACCGAATCCAAAACCAAAACACAAAACCCGAAAAATGTCCGGTGCACATCTCTAGTTATAATGCGTGCTTACAGGCCCCAGAGACTGGTACTCTCAGCTGTCAGTATCAGTCCCCTTTTTTTGTTGTTAAATGCAATAAAGGTTCTGAAAGTAATTTTCCACTCAGATTTTGAATTACCATAATATTAAATACCTGTAATAGATTAAAATATTTTTCCTGCATTTACCAAGTCTTCATTTATATGAGACATCTAATTCTGTTTGTTTTATGCACAATGTACAGTTGTAATATCTGGCAGCGCCGACTTAGGCTCCACCCCCATTTCAAAACCCTGGTTCCCGAAACTGCCGCAATTAAGCCATCACTCCCCAGGAGGGCATGGAGCAGCTGGCTGCACAAGGGGGCATGGCCTCGTGGGACATAAAAGAGGCATGACCTAGCGGTACATCCTGTCTGTGGCTGCAGCCTCTGACGTCGGGACCTGAGTCTATAAAGGCCCAGGAATCCGGTGTCCACGTGAGTGGCACTAATTTTAGCTGGGACTGCGGGACGGAGGGAAGAGGTCCATGTGAAGAAGCAGACCTGGTGTAAGAGGGTGAGTGTCTATATGATATTTAAAGCTGGATCCCTGGTTGATAGCCACTGGAGAAGTGCCCCATAGTGAGGGAGGGGTCGTTGCAAGATGGCGGCGAGGCTAGAAGGGAGTCCTGCTAAAGAGTCCTGAGTAACCGTATATGTAAGCGGAAGAGCCCAGCATTGGAAGGGTTTAAGGCTTGCATAAGGTGAAAGTTGTCAGCATGTCAGAGAAAAGGTCCCCGGATAGTGGGATATATGTATTAGCGGCAGAGTCCTTGGATACAGATGACGGTAGTAGTATGCCTGAAGAAAGTGTATGTGGGGTGACGGGAGGAGAGAGGACCCAGTGCAATAGGATGTTTTCATATGTTAGAAGTCTCCTATGAGTGCGATGATCTTCGGATCTGGTGGTAAATTTACTAAGATGGGAGTTCTATTTAAGATGGGATGTTGCCCATAGCAACCAATCAGATTCTACTTCTCATTTATCTAGCACCTTCTAGAAGATAATACCAGGAATCTGATTGGTTGCTATGGGCAACATCCAATCTTAAATAGAACTCCCATCTTAGTACATTTACCCACTGGAGTCCCCTGTATGCTGTATGATGTACTTGTTGGACTGGCATGCTGTAGAACTACTGTACCCAGCAACATCGAGTATGTGCTATCTTTTCACTGCTATGCCATATGCGTAAGACTGGGCAGGAGGTGTTTGTTTGGAGTGGTAACTATATCTAACCTTTTGTAACCATCAAGCCTAAACTATACAGCAATTATCAGCTGCTGAAAGAATTGTGCTGGAGGAAATTGGTGAAGTAGAGCTTGTAGCCATTACGCTTACTCTGCTAGAGGATATGGAGGAGTGTAAATAAAGTTTCTTGTTCTTGCACTGCACCTGTTGTTCATGTGTGTTCCCTCCATCAGGTACTTTGTGCTAAGCCAAACACAAAGTAAAGATCACATACAGTGCGCCAACCAAGAGCAGCCTGACAATATGAGTGGTAATGAAGTGTCACCAACACTTCCAATATATATGCAAATTCCAATAGTTACCACCCTTTATTCCAGGCGCTTTTAGAACACCCCAGGCAGGAATTCAATCTCTTAGAAAAGCTGGAGTGTTTGTCCTTTAAAACAAAATATACAACACAGACATAGTGTGATACTGTAAGAAACTTAATATGAAATAAATAAGTAAGGTCCAGACTCGCACCCCAAGTTGTGGTCTACAATGGTAGACAATATCGCCTTATTGGGAACAGATCACCAACTCGCAAGTATCCTGGCACCTCTGTGGTCTTTTAGAAGTTCCCCTTCTTACTCCACCAAAGATATATGTGAATCAAAATAATTTCCAGATAGTGTATTACCGTAAAATTTATTGACACATACAACATAAAAAGTAATCTACAAGGTGGGTTCTCACCAGATGGAATGGTCTACACAAAATGGCAGACAACAGCGTTTGTTAATGATAAAACCAGGCATCCCCAGAGTTGATCAAATACAGCCAGGCAAGAACTCCACAAGTAGTCTGCTACCTTCACCGACGCGTTTCGATAGCTGCAGGCTATCTTTTTCAAGGTTACTTTGTGCTAAGCACCCGTGTATTCGGGAGCTCTGCTGGTCATGGACGCCATACCCACGGCGTAGCCGGAGCAGAAGAGAGCAACCGCAAAGGAGTTAGACACGATATTCAGGTACCCCAAGTAAGTGTACCACAGTACCAGTAGGGTTTCACATTGCCACAAAATCTACCGTATAGTGGGGGTCATGCTGACCCGTTCGCACGCAGCGGTTCTTTGCTGCATTGCGGACGGGTCAGAAATGCGCATGCGCGGCGGATGCTTTGCGCACGTGCCATTGCCTGGCGACGATCGTCACAGGGCAATGCCGCCGCCAGCAACAAATGTGATCGCAGCGGCGATCGCAAGAAGATGGACAGGCGGGAGGCGTTCCGGGGTGGATACTCACCGTTTCCAGCCGTTTTCGGGGAGTGGTAAGAAAAACGCAGGCGTGTCCAGACGATTGGAGGGCGGATGTCTGACGTCAAAGCCGGGACCTGCATTGCTGGATCCGTCGCACAGGGTAAGTAGGTCTAGGGCTAGTCTTGTTTTGTGTGAAACTTTTTTAGCATAGCAGGGCTGCACAAGCGTTCGTAGCCCTGCTAAGCTAAAATACACTCCCCCATAGGCGGAGATTAGTTGATCGCACCAGCAGCAAAAAGTTGCTTGGTGCGATCAACTCGGAATGAGGGCCAGTATGTTTTGTCTTTTTGACATTAGGCATAGTAGATGCAGCAATATATTTCAACCATCTGTATTTCCTGACATTTTTGCTTGCCATACAATACTTTTCTTTGTCAACATGGGGCCTGATTCAGATGTGGTTGGAAGTGCTATCACTGCTGCTTACCTGGAAGCAGCAACGTCGTTAGCTCTAATATGTTAATGCAGAAGGAGTCATCAGGCCTCTTGCTTGCATTAGGGATTTGAGCTGCGTCCTGGGACACAGCATCAGATGGCTTGCGATACCTTTGGCCTGCTGAATAACCCATGGGGGTTGTGCAAACCGGCCACCACAGAGCCAACAATCTCTGACGGAGATCCTGGCCTCGTCTCTCCCCCAAAATGGCGACGACCCATATCTGTTTTGGTAAAAGGAGGCTGTCACTGCCCCATCCTCAGCCGTGAAACACTGATGTTGCAGATCTGTACTGCACATGCACAGCACTGGTCCAGCACATTTGCAAAGTACCGAACATCGGTACTTTGTGGCATGAGCCACAGCTACATCGGGACATGACCATGATGTAAAAATGCTTCTGCTTTGTGTTGTTTCTGTTCTTTTCTGCTTGCAAATTAAATAATTTTCAACTGGTTTCTTAGAACTTTCAGTGTATTTTTACACTTCTATTGACAGACTGAATCTCTCAGTGAAGGCAGCAAGAGTTTCCCTCATTTGTAACCAAGGAGAGTAAACATCTAATATGCAGTTAATGACCTTTGCATCAGTATCCTGCAGCCTTAGTTTACTTACATATGAAGGTTCACATACTGTACAGTACATTGGCCCTCATTCCGAGTTGATCGCTCGCAAGGCGAATTTAGCAGAGTTGCTCACGCTAAGCCTACGCCTACTGGGAGTGTATCTTAGCTTCTTAAAATTGCGACCGATGTATTCGCAATATTGCGATTACAAACTACTTAGCAGTTTCAGAGTAGCTTCAGACTTACTCGGCATCTGCGATCAGTTCAGTGCTTGTCGTTCCTGGTTTGACGTCATAAACACACCCAGCGTTCGCCCAGACACTCCTCCGTTTCTCCGGCCACTCCTGCGTTTTTTCCGGAAACTGTAGCGTTTTTATCCACACGCCCCGAAAACGCCGTGTTTCCGCCCAGTAACACCCATTTCCTGTCAATCACACTACGATCGCCGGAGCGAAGAAAAAGCCGTGAGTAAAAATACTATCTTCATTGTAAAATTACTTGGCGCAGTCGCAGTGCGATTATTGCGCATGCGTACTAAGCGGAATTTCACTGCGATGCGATGAAAATTACCGAGCGAACGACTCGGAATGAGGGCCATAGTTGATGAGTGATTCTGACTTTTGCATGGATACCTTTGTTGTATGTCCACAACTATTCAGGAATTCACATCTGCATTATATGACTAAAAGGAAATGGTATGTTCATGAATAGTAATGAGGTTGTTTTTCATTAAAAGCTGTCATTAAATTTCCTATAAATAGTCACACAAAGTGTCAGGTTTCTAAATTACCATTTAAATTTCTATGAAGATAATTTAAAGTTAACTATTTAACATTAAAAGAAATGTGGGACCAGTCTCGCTGTTTTAACAGGGGTGGGATAGAAGATCGGCAGTAATTGGACAGTTAGTAGGTCGACCCTATATGGTCGACATACATTAGGACAACAAGGTCAAAAGGTTGACAGGATCAAAAGGTCTACATGGAAAAGTTAGACAGTAGAAAAGGTCGATAGGGTCAAACGGTCAATATGAAAATGGTCAACACAAAAAAGGTTGACACAATTTTTTACATTTTTTGGGTATCATTTTCTATGTTTCATCATCTGTGACCACAGTATACTCTCACGGACTCACTTTGCACCCCATGCTTTGGGCAAGGTGTTTCGCTTTGAGTTACTATTCCCAATTGTAGTCCACATGGATGGCAAATCAAGCAAATGTTTAAAAAATATGCGAACCCCCCCAAATAAAAACTTGTGTAAACCATTTGTGTGTTGACCATTCTTATATTGACCTTAGTACCTGTCGACCTTTTGACCATGCCGACCTAATGGAGGTTGACCATTTGACTGTCTATCTAGACCAGTGGTGGGGAACCTCCAACCGTACAAGGCCCGTAAAGCTGTTTGGTGTGGCCCACCTGCTTGTGTCAGCAAGACACACCGCTGCTCAGTCCGGCGGTGGTGTGTCTCAGCTGTCAGGGCAGGTAGGAGAGCGCATCTATATGTCTGGCGGTAGCGGCGGGTAGGATATCAAACTAGCCGTCGGTTTGTGAGCCAATCCGAGCTCGCAGACCGGCAGCCAATCAGCAGCTGCCGGTCCGCGAGCTCTGATTGGCTCACAAACCAGCGGCTGGTTTGAGATCCTACACGCCGCCACTGCCCGATATAGCTGCGCACTCCTCCCTGCCCTGGCCTCCTGACAGCTGAGACACGCCGCCGCCGGACTTAGCAGTAGCAGTGGTGAGCAGCACAGTGGGGTGTGGGGGAGGGGGGCATGTGTGGGGGCATTTGTGTATCTGGCACTGTGACAGAATTTGTGTATCTGGCATTCCACTGGCATATGTGTATCTGGCACTTCACTGGCATATGTGTATTTGGTATTGCACTATTGGGGGCATATGTGTATCACGTCCCATTTTAATTGTCCACACCCATTTTTTGGTGCGTGTACTCAGTACCTCTAAGGGGCATAACTACAGGGAGCAGGGTAATTTTTAAGTTGATAATTTTTGTATGACCCATGAAGGATTTTATAAATATCCAAATGACCCTTGGTAGAAAAAGGTTCCCCACCCCTGATCTAGACACTCGATTTATAATCTGGATTCCATTTTAACACACTATGGGATCTATTTACAAAGCCTTGGATGGAGATAAAGTGGACGGAAATAAAGAACCAACCAATCAGCTCCTTACGGTCATTTTTCAAACCCAGTCTGTGACATGGCAGTTAGACGCTGATTGTCTGGTACTTTGGGCCTAATTCAAGGTTGATTGCAAAATAAAATTTTCCCCTAATGGGCATAACCAAGAAGGAAAAGAGGTGAATGTGCTTGATGTCTGTGTAGATATGGTACTGTAAAATTGAAGGACTGAATTGTTGCTCCAAGAGAAGATGTGTATGGTTAGCAAAACAAAAGGCCACCTTTTGTGTGTGCATTTGAAAGACAATGGTAATGTGTTTGTGGGTTAAAAGAATATTTATTTCAGTAGACAGGCTGAAGAAATGAGCTAGAAGCATGTGTGCAGTGAGGGTATGGGTAGTGGCTGTACTGGGTTTGGTTACCTTTGTGACCAAGAGCCCACCTGTGTGCCAAAGGTGCATGTTACTGAGAATAGGTCATGGCATCATGGGTAGGGGCGTGGCCTTGTGGGAGCACCAGTTTTCATCACTATGGGCGTATGGCCTTGCAGTTAGCCCCCATGTTACATCACTCGGAGGCCATGCCCAGCATCCCTGGAGAAGTTAGGTTGACACAGAGACTAGAGCCTGTACTGCAGCCTCCTTCTGAGTGACAGGAGCCAAGTGCTGCAGGATAATGTCACACTACAGAACCTGGCTCCTGTCCAGGACCAGCACCAGGTCTACTTATACCATGTGCGAGAAAGTTTGGAGTGTCCCCCCCATCCAACTATATCCATAAGAAATATTTATTATTATTATTATTATAATTTTTATTACTAAATAACACACATACTGGCCCCAACAAATAAAAAACACATATTATCCCCCACAGAAAAACTTCACAGGAGTAAAACAAATACACAGATTGGCCCCTACAGGAAAAACAACACACACACATAGTCCCCCACAGGTAAAATGCACATCGGGGGTAATTCAGACCTGATCGCTAGGCTGCGTTTTCATACAGTGGGTGATCAGGTCTAAACTGCACATGCATATACACCACAAAGCGCAGGCGCGTCGCACGGGTACAAAGCGGATCAGCGATGGGTGTGTGTGAAGGATCCATTTGCACGGGCGTTCGCATGGAGATTGACAGGAAGAAGGTGTTTGTGGGTGTCAACTGACCATTTTCTGGGAGTGTTTGGAAAAATGCAGGCATGTTCAAGCGTTTGCAGGGAAGGTTTCTGATAGAGATGAGCGCCTGAAATTTTTCGGGTTTTGTGTTTTGGTTTTGGGTTCGGTTCCGCGGCCGTGTTTTGGGTTCGACCGCGTTTTGGCAAAACCTCACCGAATTTTTTTTGTCGGATTCGGGTGTGTTTTGGATTCGGGTGTTTTTTTCAAAAAACCCTAAAAAACAGCTTAAATCATAGAATTTGGGGGTAATTTTGATCCCAAAGTATTATTAACCTCAAAAAACATAATTTACACTCATTTTCAGCCTATTCTGAACACATCACACCTCACAATATTATTTTTAGTCCTAAAATTTGCACCGAGGTCGCTGTGTGAGTAAGATAAGCGACCCTAGTGGCCGACACAAACACCGGGCCCATCTAGGAGTGGCACTGCAGTGTCACGCAGGATGTCCCTTCCAAAAAACCCTCCCCAAACAGCACATGACGCAAAGAAAAAAAGAGGCGCAATGAGGTAGCTGACTGTGTGAGAAAGATAAGCGACCCTAGTGGCCGACACAAACACCGGGCCCATCTAGGAGTGGCACTGCAGTGTCACGCAGGATGTCCCTTCCAAAAAACCCTCCCCAATCAGCACATGATGCAAAGAAAAAGAAAAGAAAAAAGAGGTGCAAGATGGAATTATCCTTGGGCCCTCCCACCCACCCTTATGTTGTATAAACAAAACAGGACATGCACACTTTAACCAACCCATCATTTCAGTGACAGGGTCTGCCACACGACTGTGACTGATATGACGGGTTGGTTTGGACCCCCCCCAAAAAAGAAGCAATTAATCTCTCCTTGCACAAACTGGCTCTACAGAGGCAAGATGTCCACCTCATCTTCACCCTCCGATATATCACCGTGTACATCCCCCTCCTCACAGATTATCAATTCGTCCCCACTGGAATCCACCATCTCAGCTCCCTGTGTACTTTGTGGAGGCAATTGCTGCTGGTCAATGTCTCCGCGGAGGAATTGATTATAATTCATTTTAATGAACATCATCTTCTCCACATTTTCTGGATGTAACCTCGTACGCCGATTGCTGACAAGGTGAGCGGCGGCACTAAACACTCTTTCGGAGTACACACTTGTGGGAGGGCAACTTAGGTAGAATAAAGCCAGTTTGTGCAAGGGCCTCCAAATTGCCTCTTTTTCCTGCCAGTATAAGTACGGACTGTGTGACGTGCCTACTTGGATGCGGTCACTCATATAATCCTCCACCATTCTATCAATGTTGAGAGAATCATATGCAGTGACAGTAGACGACATGTCCGTAATCGTTGTCAGGTCCTTCAGTCCGGACCAGATGTCAGCATCAGCAGTCGCTCCAGACTGCCCTGCATCACCGCCAGCGGGTGGGCTCGGAATTCTGAGCCTTTTCCTCGCACCCCCAGTTGCGGGAGAATGTGAAGGAGGAGATGTTGACAGGTCGCGTTCCGCTTGACTTGACAATTTTGTCACCAGCAGGTCTTTCAACCCCAGCAGACCTGTGTCTGCCGGAAAGAGAGATCCAAGGTAGGCTTTAAATCTAGGATCGAGCACGGTGGCCAAAATGTAGTGCTCTGATTTCAACAGATTGACCACCCGTGAATCCTTGTTAAGCGAATTAAGGGCTGCATCCACAAGTCCCACATGCCTAGCGGAATCGCTCCGTGTTAGCTCCTTCTTCAATGCCTCCAGCTTCTTCTGCAAAAGCCTGATGAGGGGAATGACCTGACTCAGGCTGGCAGTGTCTGAACTGACTTCACGTGTGGCAAGTTCAAAGGGCATCAGAACCTTGCACAACGTTGAAATCATTCTCCACTGCACTTGAGACAGGTGCATTCCATCTCCTATATCGTGCTCAATTGTATAGGCTTGAATGGCCTTTTGCTGCTCCTCCAACCTCTGAAGCATATAGAGGGTTGAATTCCACCTCGTTACCACTTCTTGCTTCAGATGATGGCAGGGCAGGTTCAGTAGTTTTTGGTGGTGCTCCAGTCTTCTGTACGTGGTGCCTGTACGCCGAAAGTGTCCCGCAATTTTTCTGGCCACCGACAGCATCTCTTGCACGCCCCTGTCGTTTTTTAAAAAATTCTGCACCACCAAATTCAAGGTATGTGCAAAACATGGGACGTGCTGGAATTTGCCCATATTTAATGCACACACAATATTGCTGGCGTTGTCCGATGCCACAAATCCACAGGAGAGTCCAATTGGGGTAAGCCATTCCGCGATGATCTTCCTCAGTTGCCGTAAGAGGTTTTCAGCTGTGTGCGTATTCTGGAAAGCGGTGATACAAAGCGTAGCCTGCCTAGGAAAGAGTTGGCGTTTGCGAGATGCTGCTACTGGTGCCGCCGCTGCTGTTCTTGCGGCGGGAGTCCATACATCTACCCAGTGGGCTGTCACAGTCATATAGTCCTGACCCTGCCCTGCTCCACTTGTCCACATGTCCGTGGTTAAGTGGACATTGGGTACAACTGCATTTTTTAGGACACTGGTGAGTCTTTTTCTGACGTCCGTGTACATTCTCGGTATCGCCTGCCTAGAGAAGTGGAACCTAGATGGTATTTGGTAACGGGGGCACACTGCCTCAATAAATTGTCTAGTTCCCTGTGAACTAACGGCGGATACCGGACGCACGTCTAACACCAACATAGTTGTCAAGGACTCAGTTATCCGCTTTGCAGTAGGATGACTGCTGTGATATTTCATCTTCCTCGCAAAGGACTGTTGAACAGTCAATTGCTTACTGGAAGTAGTACAAGTGGGCTTACGACTTCCCCTCTGGGATGACCATCGACTCCCAGCGGCAACAACAGCAGCGCCAGCAGCAGTAGGCGTTACACGCAAGGATGCATCGGAGGAATCACAGGCAGGAGAGGACTCGTCAGACTTGCCAGTGACATGGCCTGCAGGACTATTGGCATTCCTGGGGAAGGAGGAAATTGACACTGAGGGAGTTGGTGGGGTGGTTTGCGTGAGCTTGGTTACAAGAGGAAGGGATTTACTGGTCAGTGGACTGCTTCCGCTGTCACCCAAAGTTTTTGAACTTGTCACTGACTTATTATGAATGCGCTGCAGGTGACGTATAAGGGAGGATGTTCCGAGGTGGTTAACGTCCTTACCCCTACTTATTACAGCTTGACAAAGGGAACACACGGCTTGACACCTGTTGTCCGCATTTCTGGTGAAATACCTCCACACCGAAGAGCTGATTTTTTTGGTATTTTCACCTGGCATGTCAACGGCCATATTCCTCCCACGGACAACAGGTGTCTCCCCGGGTGCCTGACTTAAACAAACCACCTCACCATCAGAATCCTCCTGGTCAATTTCCTCCCCAGCGCCAGCAACACCCATATCCTCCTCATCCTGGTGTACTTCAACACTGACATCTTCAATCTGACTATCAGGAACTGGACTGCGGGTGCTCCTTCCAGCACTTGCAGGGGGCATGCAAATAGTGGAAGGCGCATGCTCTTCACGTCCAGTGTTGGGAAGGTCAGGCATCGCAAACGACACAATTGGACTCTCCTTGTGGATTTGGGATTTCAAAGAACGCACAGTTCTTTGCGGTGCTTTTGCCAGCTTGAGTCTTTTCAGTTTTCTAGCGAGAGGCTGAGTGCTTCCATCCTCATGTGAAGCTGAACCACTAGCCATGAACATAGGCCAGGGCCTCAGCCGTTCCTTGCCACTCCGTGTGGTAAATGGCATATTGGCAAGTTTACGCTTCTCCTCCGACAATTTTATTTTAGGTTTTGGAGTCCTTTTTTTTCTGATATTTGGTGTTTTGGATTTGACATGCTCTGTACTATGACATTGGGCATCGGCCTTGGCAGACGACGTTGCTGGCATTTCATCGTCTCGGCCATGACTAGTGGCAGCAGCTTCAGCACGAGGTGGAAGTGGATCTTGATCTTTCCCTAATTTTGGAACCTCAACTTTTTTGTTCTCCATATTTTATAGGCAGAACTAAAAGGCACCTCAGGTAAACAATGGAGATGGATGGATTGGATACTAGTATACAATTATGGACGGACTGCCACGGTTAGGTGGTATAAAAAAACCACGGTTAGGTGGTATATATTATAATAATAATACAATTATGGATGGACGGACTGCCTGCCGACTGCCGACACAGAGGTAGCCACAGCCGTGAACTACCGCACTGTACACTGGTTGATAAAGAGATAGTAGTATACTCGTAACAACTAGTATGACACTATGACGACGGTATAAAGAAAGAAAAAAAAATACCACAGTTAGGTGGTATATATTATAATAATAATACAATTATGGATGGACGGACTGCCTGCCGACTGCCGACACAGAGGTAGCCACAGCCGTGAACTACCGCACTGTACACTGGTTGATAAAGAGATAGTAGTATACTCGTAACAACTAGTATGACACTATGACGACGGTATAAAGAATGAAAAAAAAAACCACGGTTAGGTGGTATATATTATAATAATAATACAATTATGGATGGACGGACTGCCTGCCGACTGCCGACACAGAGGTAGCCACAGCCGTGAACTACCGCACTGTACACTGGTTGATAAAGAGATAGTAGTATACTCGTAACAACTAGTATGACACTATGACGACGGTATAAAGAAAGAAAAAAAAATACCACAGTTAGGTGGTATATATTATAATAATAATACAATTATGGATGGACGGACTGCCTGCCGACTGCCGACACAGAGGTAGCCACAGCCGTGAACTACCGCACTGTACACTGGTTGATAAAGAGATAGTAGTATACTCGTAACAACTAGTATGACACTATGACGACGGTATAAAGAAAGAAAAAAAAATACCACAGTTAGGTGGTATATATTATAATAATAATACAATTATGGATGGACGGACTGCCTGCCGAGTGCCGACACAGAGGTAGCCACAGCCGTGAACTACCGCACTGTACACTGGTTGATAAAGAGATAGTAGTATACTCGTAACAACTAGTATGACACTATGACGACGGTATAAAGAATGAAAAAAAAACCACGGTTAGGTGGTATATATTATAATAATAATACAATTATGGATGGACGGACTGCCTGCCGACTGCCGACACAGAGGTAGCCACAGCCGTGAACTACCGCACTGTACACTGGTTGATAAAGAGATAGTAGTATACTCGTAACAACTAGTATGACACTATGACGACGGTATAAAGAATGAAAAAAAAACCACGGTTAGGTGGTATATATTATAATAATAATACAATTATGGATGGACGGACTGCCTGCCGACTGCCGACACAGAGGTAGCCACAGCCGTGAACTACCGCACTGTACACTGGTTGATAAAGAGATAGTAGTATACTCGTAACAACTAGTATGACACTATGACGGTATAAAGAATGAAAAAAAATCCACGGTTAGGTGGTATATATTATAATAATAATACAATTATGGATGGACGGACTGCCTGCCGACTGCCGACACAGAGGTAGCCACAGCCGTGAACTACCGCACTGTACACTGGTTGATAAAGAGATAGTAGTATACTCGTAACAACTAGTATGACACTATGACGACGGTATAAAGAAAGAAAAAAAAATACCACGGTTAGGTGGTATATATTGTAATACAATTATGGATGGACGGACTGCCTGCCGAGTTCCGACTGCCGACACAGAGGTAGCCACAGCCGTGAACTACCGCACTGTACTGTGTCTGCTGCTAATATAGACTGGTTGATAAAGAGATAGTATACAATACATACAACAATATACTACTATACTGGTGGTCAGGCACTGGTCACCACTAGTCACACTGGCAGTGGCACTCCTGCAGCAAAAGTGTGCACTGTTTAATTTTAAATTAATATAATATTATGTACTCCTGGGGGCTCCTGCTATAACAACCTGCAGTGCTCCCCAGTCTCCCCCACAATTATTATAAGCTTTGCCTTTTATACATTGATGTGCAGCACACTGGGCTGAGCTGAGTGCACACAGACTGAGTCACACTGTGTGACTGGCTGCTGCTGTGTATCGTTTTTTTTCAGGCAGAGAACGGATATAGCAGAGAACGGATATATTATATTAAAATAAATAAAAGTTAACTAACAACAACTGCACTGGTCACTGTGGTAAACTCTGTCTGACTCTGCACAATCTCTCTCTCTCTTCTAATCTAATTTCTAATGGAGAGGACGCCAGCCACGTCCTCTCCCTATCAATCTCAATGCACGTGTGAAAATGGCGGCGACGCGCGGCTCCTTATATAGAATCCGAGTCTCGCGAGAATCCGACAGCGTCATGATGACGTTCGGGCGCGCTCGGGTTAACCGAGCAAGGCGGGAGGATCCGAGTCTGCTCGGACCCGTAAAAAAAACATGAAGTTCGTGCGGGTTCGGTTTCAGAGAAACCGAACCCGCTCATCTCTAGTTTCTGACGTCAATTCCGGTCCTGGAGAGGCTGAAGTGTTTGCAGTGGCTGAGTAAGTCCTGGGCTACTCAGAGACTGCACAAAATCTGTTTGTAAAGCTCTGCTACACATGCGTTCGCACACTTGCAAAGCTAAAATACACTTCCCTATGGGCAGCGACTATGCGTATGCAGGACTGCAAAAAAACCTTAGCGAGCGAACAGATCTGAATTAGGCCTATTGTCTCTAAAGGAAAAAAAAACACACTGATTGTCCCCAAAAGAAAAAGCACACATTGACCTTGACAGGAAAAAAACAACACACACACACACACACACACACACACACACACACACACACACACACACACACACACACACACACACACACACACACACATTGTTCCCCACAGAAAAAACACACAAATTGGCCCCACAGAAAAAATAAAGCACATTAGCCCCTGCAGTAGTAAAAAATCCCATACATTAACCCTCAAAGGAAAGAGATCACACACATTGTCCCTCACAGGAAAAACATACATTGGTCTCCACAGAAAACCCCACACACACATTGACCCCCACAGGAAAAAACATACACACTTTGTTCCCAGAGAAAAAAAACACATTGGCCTGTACAGGAGGAAAACAAATACACATTGTCCCCCATTGGGAAAAAAATATTTTCCCCAAAAGGAAAAACACACATTGGGCCTAATTCAGAGAAGAATGCAAAGCCAATGTTCCATGGAACTGAGCAATTATCAGCAGACTGCACATGAGCTGTGTTCGCAATGCCATTGTAAACCTGCACACAAAGTCATTGACAGGAAGTGCCCATGGCTGTTTTTATGGCATGTATCTGATGTCAGCTGCCAGCTCTAACATAAAAAACAAGGTGCCTGCGAGGCTACTGATGGGTCCAGTCTGCGTAGCCATGGGCTACCCTTAAGCCCGATGTTCCTTGTTCTTGTATATATATATATATATATATAAAACTCCAAAATCGGTACAAACGGCACTCACAGGGTTTTAAATGCATAGAAATGCTAGTCCATTTATTGTGACGTTTCGGAGCTTTTAGCTCCTTCTTCAAGACAATACCCAGCAAACAATAACATACAAACACTTACCCTCTAAAATACCTGTTGAATCAGCGCCGCACGCCGCGCCTGGCTGCACGTGAGAATCGGATCCTCTCCAGAGGACATACTTCCGGGCGGGTGCTTCCGGTCGTTGTCATAGGGACAGCACGGCTTGCGTTCCAGCCCAGACGTTGCCATGGATACCCGGTCTCCAGCGTCCGTCAGCGCGATGTAGCGGCAGCTGAACAACATTTAAAACACCATTAACCCATTATCAACAATATTGCAACAGAAACACCAGCATGGGGAGAGCATTATTCATGCATAAATATATGCTGTTATAAACATAGAATGTCACTTGTCATAAATTCATTTATACACCCCAAAGCAAGTAATTACACCTAATACACCCCTGTTATTGGCTATAGCCTAATGAGCGCAATCACATAATTCCCCTTTAAATAGAAGCTCGTACATAATGTATAAAAATGACGATTGTCTACATTATACTATTCCAGTTAATTTTTTCGTTGAGGCCAAGCGGAGCCATGGTGTTCAACCTGACAAGTGACATTCTATGTTTATAACAGCATATATTTATGCATGAATAATGCTCTCCCCATGCTGGTGTTTCTGTTGCAATATTGTTGATAATGGGTTAATGGTGTTTTAAATGTTGTTCAGCTGCCGCTACATCGCGCTGACGGACGCTGGAGACCGGGTATCCATGGCAACGTCTGGGCTGGAACGCAAGCCGTGCTGTCCCTATGACAACGACCGGAAGCACCCGCCCGGAAGTATGTCCTCTGGAGAGGATCCGATTCTCACGTGCAGCCAGGCGCGGCGTGCGGCGCTGATTCAACAGGTATTTTAGAGGGTAAGTGTTTGTATGTTATTGTTTGCTGGGTATTGTCTTGAAGAAGGAGCTAAAAGCTCCGAAACGTCACAATAAATGGACTAGCATTTCTATGCATTTAAAACCCTGTGAGTGCCGTTTGTACCGATTTTGGAGTTTTATGTACACAAGGACTCAGGCACCGGGGGATGTTGTATTGCAAGTGAGTGCCGACTGATTTGGAGGACTGTATGCACTGCCTGCGGCAGTATGTGGTATGGCACCTATTGAAATAATGGATTGATGGAACTATCCTCTTAAAATATTTTGGACATCCCGCAAATAATCTTCTGTACCTGATAGTACAGTGCCGTAAGGCAAGAATTGTTTTGTGCACTTCATTGTTGCATAATGGAGGCAACACAGGGGGCGTTGGACTCCCAGGAGGTGGCGGGTTGTCTTAATTTTACTGTTCCACCTGGGGAGGTTTTTGGTTTCACTCCAGAGCAAGTTGAGGGCATCCTGCTGCATGAACCTGTGAATGAAAAGGACAATGCACAGAGTATAGAAGATGTCTACTTTCAACTGTTTAAATTAAGACGACGTGAAACGGACTATCTACTACATGCCTCCTCCCTCTCTGAGTATTACCGAGAGAAAAAAATCCCCAGAGGTTTTCGCTCTAGAAATAGCCCAACAATTGGCCGTAACAACCCTGACTTTGTCAGAAAATGGGTTGGCATATTGAACAGATGTGCGCTAGACTTGATGATCCTCGTAATTGAAGAGTCCAGACGTGAATTAGATCTAACACGCTCAAAAATTGACAAAGTGAAACAAGAGTCTAAAGCAGTGTTGGAGGATCCAGCTAATACAAGTTGGTTAACGAAACTGGATCAGAAATGTGACCAATACAAACGTGATCTGCTTAAATTTAAGCGGAATAAGAAGCACACGGTGGACAACGATTACGAGGAGAACAGAGTCTATAGATGGCTTTCTGGCGGAGAGACCTTCCGTCGGGGCAATGACAGGAGTCGCAGACGTAGGCCATGGCAGAAAGAGGCACCTCGTCCCCAAAATCAAACGGATACATCCCTAAGCCACAGTGACAGTGACTTCGGAATATCAGAGTCTGATGAACCTAGTTCCTCTAGGAGGGTCCCTTTAGGGAAACCGCCGGTGGTGGAAAAACCTATAAAAGAGCGGCCACCCGCAGGGGTGGACAAAACCAAAGGAGCAACCACAAGAAAAGCGGCGAAGAAACTGCTATAGTTAACTTATCACAGAGAGTCTTGACGGAGGTAGAAACTGGGGTGTTACAGCGGGGCCTCTCTTTTGTCCCTACAAATCTCCATGATGAGTTTGAGTGGAGGAGGGAACACCACAGGTCTGCACGTAAATTACGTCTGAAGGAACACTTCCAAAACAAACCTGTACCAGCTGAGGGAACCCCTGTAGAAAGGTTTATGAAAACAGCCGCTAGGTCTACATATGACCCCCCGTCAGTTAATCCTTCACTGAAGACTTTTAATCGTCTACTAGATGACTCTGTGAATAGGTTTATAGCAGCTCCTGGTAAAGTGCAAAAAAATCTGTCCAGAGCAGAAACTGCAGCGCTACAAGACCTTGCTAGTTATGAAGACATCATTATCCGGCCCGCCGATAAGGGCGGGGCCATTGTAATTCAGGGAATCCGGGAGTATCGGCTGGAGATTGAAAGGCAACTCGGGGAGGTGGATGTATATAGAAGACTTCCTGTTGACCCGACTAAAAGATTCCAAGTGGAATTACGTGAGATTCTAAAAAGGGCAGTCCAGGATGGTGTTATATCTCCAGCCCTACAGAAAATATTATACAAAGAATTCCCCAGGGTACCGGTTCTATATACGTTGCCGAAACTACATAAGAACTTGACCGCTCCTCCAGTACGACCGATTATATCTGCCCGGGATTCCATATTACAAACAGTTGCACAACTATTGGATTTTATTCTACAACCACTGTTACTGTTGAAAGAATCTTTTCTGAAGGACACGACTAGCTTCCTTAAATTATTAATGGGGATTGAATTAGTCCCAGAGGGGACACTATTGTGTTGTCTGGATGTATCGAGCCTATATACGTCAATACCTCATGAGGAAGGGTTGGCATCTATGAGGCGTTTTCTACAGCATTATCTCGATGAGTCTATATTTAATCACAGTCTGTCCCTACAATTACTTGAGTTAACCTTGAAAAATAATTATTTTTTGTATGACAGTCATTATTATGTTCAGTTACGTGGCTGCGCAATGGGGTCGGCAGTGGCCCCTGCGTACGCCAATGTGTACATGTTCGACATAGAGGACATGATGTTCCTGAAGAGGCCGGAGGTCAGTTGCAATATACTCAGGTACACCCGGTACATAGATGATATTTTCATTCTATGGACCGGGGGTACTGTTGCGTTTGAGCAATTAATGCAAGAAGTGAACAGGATGGATACAACAATTAAATTCACGTATTCTCATAGTGCCGAGGAGATACAGTTTCTGGATGTGATGGTCCGGGTCAGTGAGGGCCGTGTTGAGACCACTGTCCACTTTAAGGATGTGGAACGCAACACGTTCCTCCTGGCAGGGAGCCACCACCCAGGGTCCCTAAAACGAGGACTACCTCTGTCACAGATGATGAGGGTGGCGAGAATTACTAGTGACGCATCAAAAATTCCAAATGATCTAGATATATTGATTACCAAATTTAGAGCTCGTGGATATGACCATGAGTTGCTGCAGCAACAAAAACAATATGTGCTGGGGCTGTCAAGGTCTGAATTACTTAAATCAACAAGAAGAGATGATAAGAAAGTAATTCCCTGGGTGAGCACCTTTACGGTAGCAAGCCCCATCATCGATCGGGCCACAAAAGCACTATGGCCTATTGTAAAATCAGACAGTGACCTGACATGCTTCAAAGATGTCAGACCCATGGCCGCGTTTAAACGCGGTCGTAATTTAAAAGACAGGTTGGTAAAAACTGACATTTCAGGCAGAGGCATCCCTAGGCACCCAAATGTATATTGTAAGAAACCCGGTTGCTATAGTTGCTTTAATTGCGTCACTTGCCAGTATATGTCACCTTGCAAGAGCTTTAAACATCCTCACACTGAGAAAACGTTTGATATTCGTCATGTAATGACATGCAAGAGCACGCATGTGGTGTATATAGCTGTCTGTCCCTGTGGTTTATACTACGTGGGACAGACCACCCGTAGCTTTAGGGAACGTATGGCCCTCCATCGTTCCAGCATTGATTTATCATTATCAGGCAAATCAATTGACCAACCGGTTGCCAGGCATTTTAAAACGAAGGGTCACCGACTATCAGAATTGCGGTACTTTATGATCGATCACGTCCCTGAATCTTCACGGGGGGGGGGGGGGGGTGATCGTAGTAAAGCATTGTTATTGTGTGAGGCCAGGTGGATTTTCAGGTTGAACACCATGGCTCCGCTTGGCCTCAACGAAAAAATTAACTGGAATAGTATAATGTAGACAATCGTCATTTTTATACATTATGTACGAGCTTCTATTTAAAGGGGAATTATGTGATTGCGCTCATTAGGCTATAGCCAATAACAGGGGTGTATCAGGTGTAATTACTTGCTTTGGGGTGTATAAATGAATTTATGACAAGTGACATTCTATGTTTATAACAGCATATATTTATGCATGAATAATGCTCTCCCCATGCTGGTGTTTCTGTTGCAATATTATTGATAATGGGTTAATGGTGTTTTAAATGTTGTTCAGCTGCCGCTACATCGCGCTGACGGACGCTGGAGACCGGGTATCCATGGCAACGTCTGGGCTGGAACGCAAGCCGTGCTGTCCCTATGACAACGACCGGAAGCACCCGCCCGGAAGTATGTCCTCTGGAGAGGATCCGATTCTCACGTGCAGCCAGGCGCGGCGTGCGGCGCTGATTCAACAGGTATTTTAGAGGGTAAGTGTTTGTATGTTATTGTTTGCTGGGTATTGTCTTGAAGAAGGAGCTAAAAGCTCCGAAACGTCACAATAAATGGACTAGCATTTCTATGCATTTAAAACCCTGTGAGTGCCGTTTGTACCGATTTTGGAGTTTTATGTACACAAGGACTCAGGCACCGGGGGATGTTGTATTGCAAGTGAGTGCCGACTGATTTGGAGGACTATATATATATATATATATATATATATATTTCTCTGATGTCCTAGTGGATGCTGGGAACTCCGTAAGGACCATGGGGAATAGACGGGCTCCGCAGGAGACTGGGCACTCTAAAAGAAAGATTAGGTACTATCTAGTGTGCACTGGCTCCTCCCTCTATGCCCCTCCTCCAGACCTCAGTTAGATTTCTGTGCCCGGCCGAGCTGGATGCACACTAGGGGCTCTCCTGAGCTCCTAGAAAGAAAGTATATGTTAGGTTTTTTATTTTACAGTGAGACCTGCTGGCAACAGGCTCACTGCAACGAGGGACTAAGGGGAGAAGAAGCGAACCTACCTGCTTGCAGCTAGCTTGGGCTTCTTAGGCTACTGGACACCATTAGCTCCAGAGGGATCGACCGCAGGACCCGTCCTTGGTGTTCGTTCCCGGAGCCGCGCCTCCGTCCCCCTTACAGAGCCAGAAGCATGAAGATGGTCCGGAAAATCGGCGGCAGAAGACTTCAGTCTTCACCAAGGTAGCGCACAGCACTGCAGCTGTGCGCCATTGCTCCTCATACACACTTCACACTCCGGTCACTGAGGGTGCAGGGCGCTGGGGGGGGGGGCGCCCTGAGCAGCAATAAAAACACCTTGGCTGGCAAAATAATCACAATATATAGCCCCAGAGGCTATATATGTGATAATTACCCCTGCCAGAATCCATAAAAAAGCGGGAGAAAAGTCCGCGAAAAAGGGGCGGAGCTATCTCCCTCGGCACACTGGCGCCATTTTCTCTTTACAGTGTAGCTGGAAGACAGCTCCCCAGGCTCTCCCCTGTAGTTTTCAGGCTCAAAGTGTTAAAAAGAGAGGGGGGGCACTAAATTTAGGCGCAATATTGTTTATACACGCAGCTATTGGGGAAAATTCACTCAGTGATAGTGTTTATCCCTACATTATATAGCGCTCTGGTGTGTGCTGGCATACTCTCTCTCTGTCTCCCCAAAGGGCTGTGTGGGGTCCTGTCCTCAGTCAGAGCATTCCCTGTGTGTGTGCGGTGTGTCGGTACGGCTGTGTCGACATGTTTGATGAGGAGGCTTATGTGGAGGCGGAGCAGAAGCCGATAAATGGGATGTCGCCCCCTGTGGGCCGACACCAGAGTGGATGGATAGGTGGAAGGTATTAACCGACAGTGTCAACTCCTTACATAAAAGGCTGGATGACGTAACAGCTATGGGACAGCCGGCTTCTCAGCCCGCGCCTGCCCAGGCGTCTCAAAGGCCATCAGGGGCTCAAAAACGCCCGTTCCCTCAGATGGCAGACACAGATGTCGACACGGAGTCTGACTCCAGTGTCGACGAGGTTGAGACATATACACAATCCACTAGAAACATCCGTTACATGATCCCGGCAATAAAAAATGTGTTACACATTTCTGACATTAACCCAAGATACACTAAAAATGGGTTTTATGTTTGGGAAGAAAAAGCAGGCAGTGTTTTGTTCCCCCATCAAATGAGTGAATGAAGTGTGAAAAAGCGTGGGTTCCCCCGATAAGAAACTGGTAATTTCTAAAAAGTTACTGATGGCGTACCTTTTCCCGCCAGAGGATAAGTTACGCTGGGAGATATCCCCTAGGGTGGATAAGGCGCTCACACGTTTGTCAAAAAAGGTGGCACTGCCGTCTTAGGATACGGCCACTTTGAAGGTACCTGCTGATAAAAAGCAGGAGGCTATCCTGAAGTCTGTATTTACACACTCAGGGATACTATTTTGCGAACATAAGACGTCGTCTTATATATGAGGGATGCACAGAGGGATATTTTGCCGGCTGGCATCCAGAATTAATGCAATGTCCATTCTGTCAGGAGGGTATTAGAGACCCGACACTGGAAAGGTGATGCTGACTTTAAAAGTCACATAGAGCCTTATAAGGGTGAGGAATTGTTTGGGGATGGTCTCTGGGACCTCGTATCCACAGCAACAGCTGGGAAGAAAACATTTTACCTCAGGTTTCCTCACAGCCTAAGAAAGCACTGTATTATCAGGTACAGTCCTTTCGGCTTCAGAACAGCAAGCGGGTCAAAGGCGCTTCCTTTCTGCACAGAGACGAGGGAAGAGGGAAAAAGCTGCACCAGTCAGCCAGTTCCCAGAATCAAAATTCTTCCCCCGCTTCCTTTGAGTCCACCGCATGACGCGGGGGCTCCACAGGCGTAGCCAGGTACGGTGGGGGGCCGCCTCAAAAATTTCAGCGATCAGTGGGCTCGCTCACAGGTGGATCCCTGGATCCTTCAAGTAGTATCTCAGGGGTACAGGCTGGAATTCGAGGCGTTTCCCCCCCCCCCGCCGTTTCCTCAAATCTGCCTTGCCGACAACTCCCTCAGGCAGGGAGGCTGTGCTAGAGGCAATTCACAAGCTGTATTCCCAGCAGGTGATAGTCAAGGTGCCCCTACGGGGTTACTATTCCACACTGTTTGTGGTACCGAAACCGGACGGTTCGGTGAGACCCATTTTAAATTTGAAGTCCTTGAACACATACATAAAAAAATTCAAGTTCAAGATGGAATCGCTCAGGGCGGTTATTGCAAGCCTGGAGGAGGGGGATTACATGGTATCCCTGGACATCAAGGATGCTTACCTACATGTCCCCATTTACCATCCTCACCAGGAGTACCTCAGATTTGTGGTACAGGATTGCCATTACCAATTCCAAACACTGCCGTTTGGACTGTCCACGGCACCGAGGGTCTTTACCAAGGTAATGGCAGAAATGATGATACTCCTTCGAAAAAAGGGAGTTTTTAATTATCCCGTACTTGGACGATCTCCTTATAAAGGCGAGGTCCATGGAGCAGTTGTTGGTCGGAGTAGCACTATCTCGGGAAGTGCTACAACAGCACGGATGGATTCTATACATTCCAAAGTCACAGCTGGTTCCTACCACACGCCTGCTGTTCCTGGGGATGGTTCTGGACACAGAACAGAAAAAAGTGTTTCTCCCGCAGGAGAAAGCCAAGGAGCTGTCATCTCTAGTCAGAGACCTCCTGAAACCAAAACAGGTATCAGTGCATCACTGCACACGAGTCCTGGGAAAAATGGTAGCTTCTTACGAAGCAAAATTCCATTCGGCAGGTTCCATGCAAGAACCTTTCAGTGGGACCTCTTGGACAAGTGGTCGGAATCGCATCTTCAGATGCATCGGCTGATAACCCTGTCTCCAAGGACCAGGGTATCTCTACTGTGGTGGCTGCAGAGTGCTCATCTTCAAGAGGGCCGCAGATTCGGCATACAGGACTGGGTCCTGGTAACCACGGATGCCAGCCTTCGAGGCTGGGGGGCAGTCACACCGGGAAGAAATTTCCAAGTACTTTGGTCAAGTCAGGAGTCGTCCCTACACATAAATATTCTGGAACTGAGGGCCATTTACAATGCCCTAAGTCTGGCAAGGCCTCTGCTTCAAAACCAGCCGGTACTGATCCAATCAGACAACATCACGGCAGTCGCCCATGTAAACCGACAGGGCGGCACAAGAAGCAGGATGGCGATGGCAGAAGCCACAAGGATTCTCCGATGGGCGGAAAATCACGTCTTAGCATTGTCAGCAGTGTTCATTCCGGGAGTGGACAACTGGGAAGCAGACTTCCTCAGCAGACACGACCGACACCCGGGAGAGTGGGGACTTCATCCAGAAGTCTTCCAACTGTTGGTAAACCGTTGAGAAAGGCCACAGGTGGACATGATGGCGTCCCGCCTAAACAAAAAACTAGATATTGTGCCAGGTCAAGGGACCCTCAGACAATAGCTGTGGACGCTCTAGTGACACCGTGGGTGTACCAGTCGGTTTATGTATTCCCTCCTCTGCCTCTCATACCAAAGGTACTGAGAATAATAAGAAAACGAGGAGTAAGAACGATACCCGTGGTTCCGGATGGGCCAAGAAGAGCTTGGTACCCAGAACTTCAAGAAATAATATCAGAGGACCCATGGCCTCTACCGCTCAGACAGGATCTGCTACAGCAGGGGCCCTGTCTGTTCCAAGACTTACCGCGGCTGCGTTGGACGGCATGGCGGTTGAATTCCGGATCCTAAAGCAAAAGGGCATTCCGGAGGAAGTCATTCCTACGCTGATAAAAGCCAGGAAAGAAGTAACCGCAAACCATTATCACCGTATTTGGCGAAAATATGTTGCGTGGTGTAAGGCCAGGAAGGCCCCAACAGAGGAATTTCAGCTGGATCGTTTTCTGCACTTCCTACAGTCAGGAGTGACTATGGGCCTAAATTTGGGTTCCATTAAGGTCCAGATTTCGGCTCTGTCGATTTTCTTCCAGAAAGAACTGGCTTCACTGCCTGGAGTTCAGACATTTGTAAAGGGAGTGCTTCATATTCAGCCCCTTTTTTGTGCCTTCTGTGGCACCTTGGGATCTCAACGTGGTGTTGAGTTTCTTAAAATCACATTGGTTTGAGCCACTTAAAACTGTGGATTTGAAATATCTCACGTGGAAAGTGGTCATGTTATTGGCCTTGGCTTCGGCCAGGCGTGTGTCAGAATTGGCGGCTTTGTCATGTAAAAGCCCTTATCTGATTTTCCATATGGATAGGGCAGAATTGAGGACTCGTCCCCAGTTTCTCCCTAAGGTGGTATCAGCTTTTCACTTGAACCAACCTATTGTAGTGCCTGCGGCTACTAGGGACTTGGAAGATTCCAAGTTACTGGACGTAGTCAGGGCCTTAAAAATTTATATTTCCAGGACGGCTGGAGTCAGGAAAACTGACTCGTTTTTTATCCTGTAGGCACCCAACAAAATAGGTGCTCCTGCTTCTAAGCAGACTATTGTTCGCTGAATTTGTAGCACAATTCAGCTGGAGCATTCTGCGGCTGGATTGCCGCATCCTAAATCAGTAACAGCCCATTCCACGAGGAAAGTGGGCTCATCTTGGGCGGCTGCCCGAGGGGTCTCGGCTTTACAACTTTGCCGAGCTGCAACTTGGTCAGGGGCAAACACGTTTGCAAAATTCTACAAATTTGATACCCTGGCTGAGGAGGACCTTGAGTTCTCTCATTCGGTGCTGCAGAGTCATCCGCACTCTCCCGCCCGTTTGGGAGCTTTGGTATAATCCCCATGGTCCTTACGGAGTTCCCAGCATCCACTAGTACGTCAGAGAAAATAAGATTTTACTCACCGGTAAATCTATTTCTCGTAGTCCGTAGTGGATGCTGGGCACCCATCCCAAGTGCGGATTGTCTGCAATACTTGTATATAGTTATTGCCTAACTAAAGGGTTATTGTTGAGCCATCTGTTGAGAGGCTCAGTTATATTTCATACTGTTAACTGGGTATAGTATCACGAGTTATACGGTGTGATTGGTGTGGCTGGTATGAGTCTTACCCGGGATTCAAAATCCTTCCTTATTGTGTCAGCTCTTCCGGGCACAGTATCCTAACTGAGGTCTGGAGGAGGGGCATAGAGGGAGGAGCCAGTGCACACTAGATAGTACCTAATCTTTCTTTTAGAGTGCCCAGTTTTCTGCGGAGCCCGTCTATTCCCCATGGTCCTTACGGAGTTCCCAGCATCCACTACGGACTACGAGAAATAGATTTACCGGTGAGTAAAATCTTATTTTATATATATATATATATATATATACATACACAAAACTTTGAATCTGTTGCAGTAGCTCCAATGGGTGTCTCTTTTAATTTCTGGAGGGCAGCTTCACTTGCTGATATCAGCAGTTTGCTGAGGAAATTGCACTTGCTGCTGCATTAGCTTACTTCTCTGAATCAGGCCCATTGTTCCCCCACAGAAACCCCCCACACACACTGGCCCCCGCAGGGGTAAAACAAGCATAAACATTGTTCACAAAGAGAAAAAACACACACATTGGCCCCCATAGGGAAAAAAACACTTGCCCCCACAGGAAAACACACACACATTGGCCCCCTCAGAGCCGAATTTGCATCAAAATCCAGCAGGTAGCAGCAGTGCAGCAGTCTCAGGTGGCAGCAGGTTCCTCCGCACCTTGTCCGGGTACACTTTGGCTGACACTGTGGGCCCTCCAGAACAGGGGCTGCATGAACTCCACATTCAATTTGATGGTGAAGATTTTTAGGTGGGCATTGTGTAACAGGTATAAACAAGGTGTAATGTCGATACAGATGCAGGTGGACGTACCTGGATTCTTCACCCGGAATTCTCCACAGCTGGAACCCTCAGTAGAGGGACGAAGAACCCCAGCCCCGAAGAACCCAATACAATAGTCACCACACGTTAGGACGGTGACATATATTTTATTATACAGGAACAACTAGCAAAGAAGCTGGTTACCACTGTGGATATAACTGTGTTAAGATGGCAAAATGAAATGGTATTTGCACTTCAGGAGCAATGATAATAAACAATTATAGACTAGACAGTATTCTACCAAAACAAAGAACAGTTTCAGCAAAATATCACATTAGTATCATATGCAGTTCATTATAAATCTACAATATGGTTACTCTACAATACCCATAAGTGTCTACCAGGTGGCAGTGAAGAGTTCTCTGGTTAGATTCTCACTTGTAGATTTAGGAAAAGTAGTAGTAAGTGATGTGATCTAGTCTCTAACTAGTTCTTTAAAATTACAACTACACAGTTCAATACTTTGTATTATTTCAATCACACCTCACTTACATAGCACTTATGTGCTTCTTATTAACCCTTACTAATTTTCACCTGTGCACTGCCCTGGGTTAGCCAACCTGTGCCGACATGATGGGGTCCCGCACCCGGGACCCACACCTAGCATACGCGCACGCAGGAGGGGGTTCCGAGTACCTAGAAACGCCCCTGGATGCTGATCCATCGGTGCTGCTAAACAATTTTTTTAAATGTGTATATGGGAACTGCACCTGTAACGTGGTTGCAGCATCTCCCTCCATCCGAATCCTTAAACTGGCACAGAATGGCAATGCTGCTGGCTGCCTGTAGGAGGAGCTGCAGCGATGACATGCAGCTCCTCTCAGGCAATACGACGTGGGTCCTTCAGTCAGGGCTGGGTGAGAGCAGGCAGTGGCTGTGGGCCGCTGTCTCCACTCTCCAGAACTCAGTCCCTCAGTGATTCTGCAGCAGCCAGGTAGAGGAGGGGAGTAAAGGGGGGGGGGGGGGGGGCAGTAGGCTATAATACACTATACTTGCTGGGTGATGTACGTGGTATGCTGTCCTGATTACTGCAGCAGTTTGTGTTGTGGATGGGGGGGGGGGCTGTGCTTCCTGTTAATGGTGTGTTTGTGTTCATGTATACTGTGTGCACGTGCCACGTTTACTATGTGTGTATGTATATTGTGTGCATGAATACTATATGTGTATGTATGTATGTCCTGTATGTATGCTGTGTGCATGTATACTGTGTATGTATGCTACATGCATGTATACTGTGTGTGTATGCTGCATGCATGTACAGTATACTGTGTGTGTATGTATGTATGAATGTATGTATGTATGTATGCTGTGGGTGTTTGTATGTATGTATGTATGTATGTATGTATGCATGTATACTGTGTATGTGTCCATGTATACTATGTATGTATGTATGTATGTATGTATGTATGTATGTATGTATGTGTGCATGTATAGTTGTATACTCTGTGTGTGTATGTATGTGTGTGCATGTATACTGCGTGTGTATGTATGATGTGTGTGTGTATGCATGTATCTGTCTGCATGTATACTGTTTGTACAGTATGCATGCTGTGTGTGTATGTATGTATGTATGTATGTTTGCATGTATACTGTGTATGTATGTATGTATGTATGTATGTATGCAGTGTGCATGTATATTGTATGTATGTATGAGTTGTGGGTATGCTGTGTGTATGTATATGTATGCATGTATACTGTGTGTATATGTCCATGTATACTATGTATGTATGTATGTATGTATGTATGTATGTATGTATGTGTGCATGTATAGTTGTATACTGTGTATGTATGTGTGCATGTATAATTGTATACTGTGTGTGTGTGTGTGTGTGTGTGTGTATGTGTGTGCATATATTTGTGTGTGCATGTATACTGTGTGTGTGTGTATGTATGATGTGTGTGTATTTATGTATGTATGTATGCTGTGTGCATGTATACTGTTTGTACAGTATGTATGCTGTGTGTGTTTGTTTGTTTGTGTGTATGTATGTTTGCATGTATACTGTGTTTGTATGTATGCTGTGTGCATGTATATTGTGTGTGTGTGTGTGTGTGTATGTATGTATGATGTTTGTGTGTGTATGTATGCTGATTGTGTGTTTGTAAGTATGCTAATGTGTGTGTATGTATGGCTGGCACTTCTCTGACATACATGTATGAATCGCGAATTGCGGCAATTTTTCGCCCGTTTTTTAATTCGACACAATTCGACCATCGAATTCCGGCAAGTGGGTGCCGGAATTCAACATATTCAATAAAAAACGGATTCGACAGTCCCGCTGTCGAAAAACGGCCGATTTGACGGATTTTGATTAGACTTGTAAAAATGTAAAAAAAACGGGAAAAACTGTAAAAACTACGAAAAAAAATTGTGTGGGGTCCCCCCTCCTAACCATAACCAGCCTCGGGCTCTTCGAGCCGGTCCTGGTTCTAAAAATCCAGGGAAAAAACTGACAGGGGATCCCCCGTTTTTTTAAAACCAGCACCGGGCTCTACGCCTGGTGCTGGTGCAAAAAATACGGGGGACAAAAAGCGTAGGGGTCCCCCGTATTTTTTACACCAGCATCGGGCTCCACTAGCTGGACAGATAATGCCACAGCCGGGGGTCACTTTTATACAGCGCCCTGCGGCCGTGGCATTAAATATCCAACTAGTCACCCCTGGCCGGGGTACCCTGTGTCCTCAGTTACTTATAGAATGTAGATGCACCAGTTAGTTCAAAAACCCCCTCCTCCATCTGGGGTAACTGCCCTCTGGCTGTCTTTTGCTATGCTGGTTTATTACCTATGACGCTGGTCGGCTAGTGTGTGGGCAAATTCTGAGGTAACTGACTATTTAGTCAGTATAGCAGGACGCGGAGTATGTACCTGTTAATAGCGGCACCGACTCCAACACTGTCTCTATTTTCCCAAGCAGCAGTTTCTCCTCCCGCCTCTAATCATTGTTCTGGCCTCCGGGTGCAGTTGTGCATTCCCATTTCAGCAGCCGCCAGCGTGATCAGAGGAGTACTTGTAGAGACGGGGCCGGGGAGGGAGACACAGGCTAGTGCTGCCCGCCCACAGTAACATTGGGAACAGCCTATCAGGCAGTGCTGCCTGTGCAAAGTCTGTATGGCCAGGCAAAGTGGGTTGGAGGTCGCGGAACTGGTTCCGCTTCCCAATACAACTGATAGAACGCAGTTCCGCCCCGTTCCGGCCCACTTTAACCCCTGGTGGCACCAGTGTACTGAAAAGTGAGTTGTAGGTTCAAAGATTTTGACGGTTAGAAGGTTGGGTGGATATTAGAGAAGTGAAATACTGTTCTTTGCTTTGGAAAGAGTGTAAGATTTATAGTGAAGAACGTTGGTGTAAAGTAGTAGTGACAGTGTATAAGCATGGCATGTTTGCTGATAATACTTTGATGATGGTCACTGTGAATGTCTTCTTATCCTGTTTGTTTTCAGTTTCAAATACCAGTAGACAAGGATTTTCAGTTAATAATTAAACCACCCACTATTAAATTGTTTTTAAAGCCAAGTATCAGCCTGAATACATTTCCTCATTTGCTGCCCTATTGGCTGGAATACTGGTGAAGGAAACCTCTATGGTTTGTACACATAAAAGGGGACACTGGTAGAAATATACTGTTACACAGAAAGTCCATTAGCCAAACAAAGGTCTCAACAGCAGCGTTCAGCAGATCAACAGAGGTTGAATTCCTCAAAACAATCCAGAAAGTACTACGGTGTCACTTACCCCCGTGTCACCCCTGTTTTCCACAAAATTATAGATTATTTATATTAGCAAGAATAAAAGTATGTGGTGAAAAAGCTGAAGCTAATGTCTTAGGTCCTAAGTCAGATTTCTTCTTCTCAGATCTGCTGCTTGCGTACAAAGATGCAGTACAGGATGAACATTGGTTGCATATAGTACCTCTGGGCATCTCTATGGTTACTCAGATATATTTTTATCCCTAATTAGACAATCATATTTTATTCAGTATATTGCTCTAAATATAAAATATTGTGTGAGTATAAGCACATACATAATTGTCTTATCAATATTCTTTATATAATTCCTTATAAGACTGTAACAGTTTTGTACAAAGCAGGTTCACTTTAATTACATAGCCATTTCTTTCTCCTCTTCCTGCTACAATCATTCCCTTAATATGCTTTGCAGTAAATGATTATTATCAAAACATGGAAGGTAATAATTGAAGTTGAATTATGTTTCTGTCCTGTACATTAACCACAGACAGTAACACAAGAGAGGAGGGGATGATTATTTGTACAGTAACAGGCTAGCTTACACCTATTTTACTACCAAAGCAAATTGCTTGACCTACAGCAGGTGGTCCTCTGAGGTGACACGATTAGGACCACCCAGGACATGGCTGTCTAAAGCTCAGTCATTCTGTCTATGCAACTTTGAATTCTGAACCTGCAATTCACTACAGCTACAGTTCACATCTAAAACAGCAGGGGGAGATGTTGAAAAGCATGTGTATGGGTATCACAGAGATCTTTTGTCAGCTAGAGTGAACAAAGTGATTTTGATGCACATTTACATTTCTGCTCTATAATTATCTCATTTTACTAGGCTTTTAATGTCTACTTGTTGGAAGCAGGTCTTCATTTACATGCCGCCTTTATTTTGTTTTTATGTAACCTGATACCACCTCAGAAGGGGTGATGACAGATTGAAAAGTTTTGCTGTTCTACATCTATTACATTTGAGAAGTTTAAAACAAACTCTTCTCTCTATAATCTGTTCTCATAAACGTCAATGTGAATGTCCTCTTAAAATTCACAATCATAGCTACAGAAAACGTTAACCACATGCACTCCAACAAGTATAATCATAAAACCATAAGATAAAGAACTAGGTGACATGCGGTCAGGGTAGGCAGGAAAGGCAGAACATTGACATTGTCATGCTCCAGTATACTACAGAGTTTTGACTATAAAAAGTAATTAGAATATGACATAGAATATATTTTTGGCTGGCCCACTCCCCTCCTGTGGTCAACATGCCCCCTGCAAGTGTTAGATTTCAATGTTTGGACCATGAGTAAAGGCCAGTACTGACGGGGCAGATGTGTGCTGAGCGATCTTAACACAGACCGCTCAGCACACATCTCCCCCCCCCCCCCGCTCAGCACAACACGATGTGCTGAACGAGGAGTGGGGATGACTGGGGGCCGCTCACTTCACACAGCGCTGAAGTGAGCGACCCACTAGATTGAGCCTGCATGCAGGATAAATCTAGCACCGGCGATAGCGATGCGCAGGGCCACGCATCGCTATCGCTGGGGGGCATACACACGGCAGATCCATGCTTAAAATCTTAGAAATCTAGTCAGATTGCTTAGATTTTAAACACGGATCTCTCCGTGTGTACCCCCCATAAGACCCTAGAGCAGGCATTCCCAACCACGGTCCTCAAGGCACACCAACAGTGCAGGTTTTAGTGATATCCAGGCTGCAGCACAGATGGTTAAATCAAAATAACTGAGCTACTAATTAAGTCACCTGTGCTGAAGCCTGGATATCACTAAAACCTGCACTGTTGGTGTGCCTCGAGGACCGTGGTTGGGAATGCCTGCCCTAGAGGACAAAAGAGTTAGGAGCAGATGTACTAAACCTTGGAAAGTGATAAAGTAGAGACTTTGATATTCCTTGAAGAGGTAGTTATGTGCAGCAAAGTCGCATGTGCTCCCAAAAAAGGGTGTGACCTAAAAAGGGGCGTGGATTTACGATGCTGCTACCATTATAAGCCACGCCCCCTTGCACGTCACTGAAGGGGGCATGCCCAGCGCCCAGTGCTCTGTGAGCTGCTGGCATGCCCCCTCTCCCTCCGTCACTCGTGAATAGATGCTGCGCTAGAGAAATGGACTACCTGTATATAAATACAATTATTATTATTATTATTATTATTATTTGCCATTTTGATTGGGATACATGAAACTCTGAGTGTACCTTCCACATTGCATGAGGTAGTTGAAGCTTGACTGCTACAGAAGACAAAATAGATAAAACATGAAATGGCCGATAAAATGATTTACAAACTTGGGCGCAGGCTGTGCAAATGTCAGATTTGTAGTGGATAATCGCACTTGGTCATCATCCATGTTTATTAAGTGTGTGGTCTGGTGTTTATTACCTGCTTGTTCTTTATATTTTTGCTGTGCAGATTATAAATTGTGAATTAATTTCATCCATGTTTCCTTTCTGTTCGTTGTACAGCATGCACATTGCTTTCCTAGATAGTAACAGGAAAAGTTTGAGGATAGAATCTAGAATTAGTGAAAAATGTACTGTGCACAGAACAAGATTGCTGCCTGTTACTATATCTGAATTCTGCTCTGTTCTCCTGCTGAAAAGTACTATAGACCCAAACATAGTTTCAGCCCTTGGTTTACCATTTCTGTCTGCCTGTTTAAGGGTCATATATGGAATACATATTTAATAAGTCAAATGTGACAAAATTAACTATAGAAAAAAATAAATGTAAAATGAGTATCATGATCAGAGACAATTTTTAGTGCAACCATGTAATTTGTAGATGTGTTTGAGGAAAAGATGGGCTGTCTGAGGAGCTGTAGGTATACTATATAGACAAAAGTATTTGGCCACACCTGTTAATTATTGAATTCGATTGTTTCAATCAATCCCGTTGCTACAGGTGTAAAAAAAAATCAAGCACCTAAACATGCAGTCTCCATTTGCAACATTTCTGATACAAAATGGGTCATTCTGAAGAGCTCAGTGACGTCAATAGTGGTATTGTGATATGATGCCACCTTTGTAATAAGACCACATAAAATCACAGGGCGGAGTCAGCGACTGCGAAGGTGCAGGGTGTGTAAAAGTCTCCAACGCTCTGCTGATTCCATATCTGAAGAGCTCCAAACTTAAACTGGCATTAGTGTAAGCACAAAAACTGTGCAGCAGGAGCTTAATGGAATGGGTTTCCATGGCCGAGCGCTGCAGCAAAGCCTCATATTACCAAGTCCAATGCCAAGCGTCAGGAGGAGTGGTGTAAAGCACACAGACACTGGACTGTGGAGCAGTGGAAATGTGTTCTATGGAGTGACAAATCACGTTTCTTTGTTTGGCAGTTGGATTGGCGAGTCTGGGTTTGGCGGATGCCGGGAGAACATTACCTGCCTGACTGCATTATGCCAACTGTGTGTTACGGTTTTGTGAACAAGGTTACCTGGGTCAAGTGATGACCAACGCCTTGGGTCTGAGGCTTGAAGCTGGAGTCGAGGAGGCTGAATATAGCTCTTTCGCATCGTATTTGGGTAGCAGTGAGAACTGCCTTTGATATGAGCTCAAAGTTGTGAACCACGCAGTGGTAATGTACCTGACTGGTTACCGGCTGAAGAGATGCTGCTGGCTATACTGGCTACCAATTGAGGAATACAGCTGGACTGGCTGCCGGCTGAAGCGATGTTGCTGGGACGGACTGGCTACTGGCTGAAGAGATGCTGCTGGACCGGACTGGCTACTGGCTAAGGAATACAGCTGGATTGGACTGGCTACTGGCTAAAGAATTGCTGCTGGACTAGACTGGCTATTGGCTAAGGAATACAGCTGGACCGGACAGGCTACCTGCTGAATAGATGCTGCTGAACCGGACTGGCTACCAGCTAAGTAATAGAGCTGGACTGGACTGGCTAACGGCTGAAGAGATGCTGCTGGACTGGACTGGCTACATGCTGAAGAGATGCTGCTGGACCGGACTGGCTACTGGCAGAGGAATACAGCAGGACTTGACTGGTTACTGGCTGAGGATATGCAGGACTGGACTGGTTACCGGCTGAGGATAAGCAGGACCAGATTGGTTACCGACTGAGGATATGCAGGACCGGACTGGTTACCGGCTGAGGATATGCTGGGCCTGATAGTGCCACATGGAAGTAGCAAAACAGGTTTACTTGTCACACTAACTATGTGACTAGTTGCACAGGCCCAGATTACTGCAGCTGGACTTCCTTAAACCCCCTGCCGAACTGTGATTGACTGCAAGGTAACTGGCTGGCCGGGCTGAGACTTAGGTTGGTGAAGAGGAGATCAGCTGGAAATCATGGAATGCAGCAATGTCAGGGAATATCATAGACTGCACACAGGAACTTGAATAAACCTCAGGTACAGAAGTATTTAACAAATGGCCTGAGTACACTGCTGGGATCTGAAGTCTGTGTGCCTGTGCAATCAGTCTGTGAAGGTGCTGCAGATTGGAAATTAGCATGCACAGCAAACACTGGAGTCAGAGACTGAAGCAAGGCTGAGCAAACTCTGGGATACTGCAGGATATCCTGGCCTACCTGATGCGGGAGCCCTTCTGTTAGAGGACCCAACTGACCCCCCGCCGCACCTGCAGTGACACTCACAAGAGTTTAGGATGCTGATGCTGGTCGCATGTCCTGACACTGAAGTTTGCTGGAGGAGGGATAATGGTATTGGGCTGTTAGTCAGGTTTGGGCTAGACCCCTTATCTCCAGGGAAAGGCAATTTTCATGCTTCAGCATACCAAGACATTTTGGACAATGCCATGCTCCCAACTTTGTGGCAACAGTTTGGGGAAGGCTATTTCTATTCAAACATGACTGTGCCCCAGTGCACAAAGAAAACACTATAAAGACATGGGCCAGTATTTACTAAAAATCCAAGTTTGGCCGATTTGTGTTTTTTTTTCTAAGTCCCAATCCGGGAATTCACTAAGCAGAAAACTCGGCAGTGTCTGGTCTATTCGTAATGGTTTGATTGGCAAAGTTCTGAAATACGAATGAATAGACCATCGGTCAAACGCGGCTGTTATTTCATACAATACGGGCATTCACTATTCATTCGTATTTGGGTGTTAGTCTCTGAATGCTCAAGTGCGGGTCTGTTTTTTTTCGATTCGTTAAAAAAAGCAGCAAAAAAAAGAGACCTGCTTTTTCCAGTCGAGTTTGGATAACCATGCACGGATCAGTGAGATCTGTGCATGGTTATCTATGGGAAAGGGTCTGTTTAGTGTAAAAACAGAAAAAAAATTGCGTGGGGTCCCCCCTCCTAAGCATAACCAGCCTCGGGCTCTTTGAGCCGGTCCTGGTTGAAAAAATATGGGAAAAAAATTGACAGGGGTTCCCCCATATTTGATCAACCAGCACCGGGCTCTGCGCCTGGTCCTGGTGCAAAAAATACGGGGGACAAAAAGCGTAGGGGTCCCCCATATTTTGTGAACCAGCACCGGGCTCCACTAGTCAGAGAGATAATGCCACAGCCGGGGGACACTTTTATATAGGTCCCTGCGGCCCTGGCATTAAATCACTAACTAGTCACCCCTGGCCGGGGTACCCTGGAGGAGTGGGGAACCCTTAAATCAAGGGGTCCCCCCCTCCAGCCACCCGAGGGCCAGGGGTGAAGCCCGAGGCTGTCGCCCCCATCCATGGGCTGCGGATGGGGGGCTGATAGCCAAGTGTAAAATAAAAGAATATTGTTTTTTGCACGGCAGACGCCTCCAATGCTCCATTTCCAGGGAGGAGACGGAGCATTGTGAGGGCAATGCGGCGCGAAAGGGGGGCAGAGGCGACTGAACAGGGCATGTTAGGGGCATGTTCACGGCGGCCGCGTGACATCATATGCAGCCACCGCTGCCACCGGCAGGAGCAGTCCTCTGTTTCTGTTAATAAGCAGAAATTGCGATATGATCACAATTTCTGCTTGTTAATGGGGGAGAGGCGGTGGTCAGCATGCTGGGCCTCCTTGCCCAGCTATGGGCGGCCCCCAGCAGGCTAGGATAATTAGCAGAATTTGCAATCCTTACTGAATTAGGCCCACAGTCTGCAATACGAATATGAACATTAAGCAACTTGCTCACTGTTTTTAAACCTTTTTAAATGACGTTATTGTGTGCACAGAGGCCCTCGCTGATTATAATGATTATCTTACCACTATATATAATGTAATTTTAATAAAATAATTTGGATACTCGTTGGTGTTATTTAAGGGGGTAGGGTGTGCCAAATTACTGCCTTGCCCAGGGCGACAAAAATCCAAGTTTCAGCTCTGTCCCAATCAATGGGGGTAATTCCAAGTTGATCACAGCAGGAATTTTTTTAGCAGTTGGGCAAAACCATGTGCACTGCAGGGGGGGGGGGGGGGGGGGCAGATATAACATTTGCAGAGAGAGTTAAATTTGGGTAGGTTATATTGTTTCTGTGCAGGGTAAATACTGGCTGCTTTATTTTGACACTGCAAATTAGATTGCAGATTGAACACACCACACCCAAATCTAACTCTCTCTGCACATGTTATATCTGCCTCCCCTGCAGTGCACATGGTTTTGCCCAATTGCTAACAGAATTCCTGCTGCGATCAACTTGGAATTACCCCCAATACCCAGTAACGCCCAGTATATTTCCAATACACTTCTGATACTGTGCCTCTTAAAAGCAACTGCACCAATGGGATCCATGGCATGCATACACACCATTGAATTGCATGCACTGTGTGACCTTTTAGCTACTTATGCTATATTGACTTTGCCTGTGACTCAACAATTTAAGCAGGAATGCAATTTGTGCACAAAAGAATGTATATCTGCATGGATAAAAAGATGGGGGGTGGAGGGGTGGACCTTAGGTGCTATACTGAGCACAATAGACTTGAAGAAATATATAGCAAAGAAGTTATTGGGACCAGAGATCAGAGTTACTACATTGCTGCCAGTTTATACGGGGCAGTCACCCATCAATGTAAATAGAACAATGGAGAAGGAAGATGGCGCAGTGTCATACTTGCCTACCTGACCCTCTCCATGAGGGAGAAAATGCTCTGTTCCTGGACTATCCTGGTAATGTATGATTGCCATCACCTGTGGTGAAACACCTTTCTTATCAATTAACTAGCTCACCACAGGTGATGGCAATCATACATTACCAGGAAAGTCCAGGAACAGAGCATTTTCTCCCTCATGGAGAGGGGCAGGTAGGCAAGTATGCGCAGTGTAGCATACCTACTAACATGACCCATTCCAGGAGGGACAGAATACTCTGCTTCAGGTCTTTCTTTTAATTCATGACTGCCAGTACTTGTGTTGAACAGGTTAATGGATAAGGTGTTTCAGCACAGGTGATGGCATTCTGTCCCTCCTGGAGAGGGTCATGTTGGGAGGTATGGTGTAGTGAAATAATGAATCTAGTGGCAATAGCCCAAACAATATTGAACAATTATATACTGACTACAGAAAATTGTATGTAAAAATATGAAAAATTATTTATTGATACATCATTATTTCTATATAGGAGCACATAACGAATATACAGATTACCTATAGAATATGATCATATGTTTAAAAATTAAACCATAGGTAGAAAATAGTGCAAATATCACAGATTAATTAGGTTTATGAACTCCAAGGTGATGTGAATCTCCAAATGATTGGTATTACCAGCGTCGGACTGGCTGACCGGGGAACCACAACCGGTCCATTTATGCCGGGACAATGTTTAGAAGCTCCCGGCTCTTTACACCTGCTACCTGCATCGCAGGTGTTTCCAGGTGCGAGTGCAGAGAACCTGGTGCCTCTAAACATTGTCCCACCATAAATGGACAGGAAGTGGTTCAGCCAGTACGAAGCTGCTAACACCAAGGGCCAAATGTAATAGAGTGAGGGTTTCAGAAAGTGAGAGATTTGGTAAGGTTTTTCAGTTTTTTTTTAAAGTGGCAATCATTTACACTGCAAAACCAGGTTGATCTTGCTGTGTAAATGATTGCCACTTTAAAAAAAACTGCAAAACCTTAACAAATCTCTCACTTTTTGAAACTCTCGCTCTATTACATTTGGCCCCAAGTCTGATGCAAGAAAAAGTACCTTCCTAAATGCTATGAAGTGACATGGTGGAAATATCCGGATTAGTAGTGGCCTTCTCGCTGTAGCCTGAGCAAATAGGCATCCTGTTGTTTACCGGAGTGTTGCAGATGTTGGGTACCAAACAAATCAAAACCAATGCAATGCAATGAAGATTATCAGAAAGAGATACAAGTGTGGATACAAGACCCTGAGGTAATATTGACACTCGCCATCTGCCCACTTGACCCTTTGATCGAGGGTGGCTATGTCAGATCCTGTGGAGAATACAGAATACATTGTCTTCCAGCACGCCAGGATCTCTTCTATGTCTCTGCCAGGGGTGAGGTATGTTATGACGGCGGTCGGGCCCTGGTGGCCAGCATACCGGTGCCGGAATCCCGACCGCTGGCATACCAACAGCTGGACGAGCGCAGATGAGCCCCTTGCAGGCTCGGTACGCTGCACTCGCCACATTGCGCTCCCCACGCTGCAGGCACGGTGGTGCGCTATGCGCGCCATGCTATCTATTCTCCCTCCAGGGGGGTCATGGACCCTCAAGAGGGAGAAAAAGCTGTCGGTATGCCGGCGGTCAGGATTCTGGTGCCGGTATGTTGGTCGTCGGGAGCCCGGCCGCCAGCAAACTGAAGACCACCCCTCTGCCAGTCTTCTATCTTTGAGCTCTGCCATCAGACTGACTTGGATCCAATTGCATCAGTTAATATAATCTGCCGCCAGGGGCAGAGCAATAACAAGGCTTGTCATGATTGACTTGCCTTTACTGCATCTGATTGGCTCCTTCCCAGCATGGCAAAATTGGCTCACCGGTGTGCCACTTTAAAACAGATGGGTGCCTTGGATTGCAAAATCAGGGATACATAGGGTGCAATCTTCATTCTGTATTTCTGTAATATGCAGTGATACAGAACACCCCCCAATAATAAATAGACCTTTCAAGAGCTTTTTTATTTTTCCTTTTCTCTCAGTATAAGTGCAGCTCTACTCTAAAGGTGAATTACTTTATGGCAAAGGCAAACAAAATCTTTTAATTTATTGTAAACAATACATCAGTGACATTAATCTCTGTGCATTGCTTTCAGTGTATCATCTATGTGTGCAAAGGCAGATACAGATAGAGTAACAGAGTTATCTGGAGGACCACATAACTGAACTTGGTGGTTTAACCCTCTTCTGTCCATACTGGCATGTGGTAAGTGTGGATTTGGCAGGTGAGAACAGTTTTCTGTGATTTGTATATATTTTACTTTTAGTTTTGAATCCTCAATTTATCATCTGAGAGCATGTGAGGACTGCGTTAGTGGAGAAAAGTACCACAAGTGAGGCTTTGGCTCTGAAAAGAGTCTCAAAGAAATGTCATAGAGAAGTATTGAAAGTGGAAATTTCATAAAATGGAAGATGTCCGAAGGGTATGCAATAACAGATTCATCCTTCAAGATTCCCAAAACGATGAAAACACTGAATTCCAGTAATACAGCACAGCTTTATATAAACTATTAAGTCACCAGGAAGGAGACATGACATTAATCAGCCCGACAGCACCCCCTTCACAAACTCCAGGACCTTCATCAGTGTTTTTATAGAGAGCTGCAAATTGCAAAGCAATGCAGTGTTATGTGGCAGATTTTAAATCACAAATGTGAGATTGTCTCAAATACTAGAAAAGTGTCAGGGAGCCAGCCTTCTTAGGTTTACCTCATAGCCCATAATAGTCCTCTTTCCTTTAAATTAGAACTCCAGTGCTTGGGTACCACCAGACAGGCTCGGTACCCTAGGCAAAACTTCAGCCTACTGCCACCAACCACCACCAATACCCACTTCCCAGCCCTTCAGATGAAAGTGTGACTTATAATTTCCACAGCCACCACTAGCATTAAGTACAAGGATGTTTCTTTCAGATACATTCTTAATTTTGAGACAGGCAGACTCAGTGCCCACCTCAGACCCCAGCACCTTATTGTAGAGCCGGCCCTGCCACCAGGACTTAAGGCAAAAATTCCCAAGGATCTTTGGAGCGCATACTAAGGGATATTTACTAAACAGCAGCTTTTTAAAGCCACCTCTTCAGGGGTAAACATACAGCTTCTACAGATTTCCGAATACATAATTTAGGAGCAAAATAAAGAAAAACTACCACAATAAGCCTGAGCTAGGGACTAAAAATAGGCCCTGGCATTTTAAGCACACAGGTCTACCTCGGTGTCAGCATTTGGCTCCTGGTGTAGACTCCTCCCCTTACTATGCCTGACTTTTCCTACTTCTTAGGCTGATGGGTTGTACGCTGTATCCGCTGGCATCGTATTTGTCCTCCCGCTACCAGAGACGGATTAAGCCCCCTGGGGTCTTAGGCAAGATAATATTTTGGGGTCCCCCGGTCTAATCCATCCATACCACTATTTATTTACTTCTATAAATCAAAATTCTTGCTGAAAGCGGTGATGGATGTATTCAGGAACCCATATCCTGGATACATTCACTCATCACTTTCAGCAAAGACATCGATTTAACTAGCCTTTCTAATCTGTACAATTGCTAAACGTAGCTCTCCATATAATCCGAAGTTGGTAATAAATGTATTCTTACTCATTCAAACTTTTGAACTCGCATTTGTATTTAGGTAAAACTTTCCTCAGATATGCTCTTCCTTATACTTCCAGTACTTAGGCAGCTTTGACAACTGGTATGTGACAATATCATATTGATACATACAATTTAAATTCCTGTACTTTATACCATAACATAATCAGAATCAGAATCAGCTTTATTGGCCAGGTATACTTGCGTATACTAGGAATTTGTCTTCGGTTTGCTATACAACAGCCAAGTAGGTAACAGGTAAGCAGGTGAGTGTGTGTGTGTGTGTGTGTGTGGGGGGGGGGGCAAGTAAAGTTACACAGATAGGTATACCGTAGGGACACAAGTTAGTTACATGTACATCTAGTCAGTCAATGTTCAGGCGTTCAGCAGGCGGACCGCTTGGGGAAAGAAACTTTTGAAGCTTCTGGTGGATCTGGCGGGGACAGCCCTGTAACGCCTGCCTGAAGGAAGCAAGTTAAACATGCTGTGGCCGGGGTGTAGCTGGTCTTTTACTATCTTCATTGCCCGCTTTTTAGCTCTGGACAAGTACAGGTCCTGGACTGAGGGAAGGTTGGCCCCGATGATCTTCTCTGCGGTTCTGACCACCTTTTGGAGCCTGCATCTGTCCCTCGCGCTGGCGGAGCTGTACCATACGAGTATCGAGGAGCACAGTATAGACCTAAATGGAAACCATTAGCAACCTGTCTTGATTCTCATGGGGAGAGTTAGAAAGCGAGAGAGAGAGCAAAGAGCAAGAGTGGGAGAAAGAAAGAAAAATAGAGGGAAAAGGTAGAAAAGGAATGGGGGGTGGTGGAATAGTTCAGAAAGAGCGGAGGAAAAGAGAGAAAGGGGAGAGAGAAAGAGGAGGAATGGGAGGAAATAGGATGATGCGTGAAATAGGGGGGGCAATTTGGGGAAATGGAAGAGAGAAGAGGAATAGGGGAGATGTGTGAGAAAGAAGAGGAATAGGTGGAAATGGGAGCGAGAGGAGGGATAGGGGGAGATGGGAGAGAGAAGAGATGGGAGAGAGAGAGGAGCAATTAGGGGAAATGGGAGAGAGAGGATGACTAGGGGAGATGTGAGAAAGGAGGAATAGGGGGAATGAGAGAGAGAGAGAGGAGGGATAGGGGGAGATGGGAGAGCAAGAAAACAGATAGGGAAAGACGGGAGAGAGAGAGAGAAGAAATAGGAGAAGATGTGAGAGAGGAGGAATAGGGGGAAATGGGAGAGAGAGAGGAGGGATGGGGAAGATGGTAGAGAGACAATGGATAGGGAAAGACAGAAGATAGAGAGGAGGAACAGGTGTAGACGTGAGAGAGATGGGGAATGGGGGAGACAGGAGAGAGAGGGAAGGATTGGGGGAAACGGAAGAGAGAGTATGAATGGGGAGAAGGGAGAAAGAGAGAGAGACAATGGATAGGGAAAGACAGAAGATAGAGAGGAGGAACAGGTGTAGACGTGAGAGAGAAGGGGAATGGGGGAGACAGGAGAGAGAGGGAAGGATTGGGGGAAACGGAAGAGAGAGTATGAATGGGGAGAAGGGAGCGAGAGAGAGAGAGAGAGAGAGAGAGAGAGAGAGAATGGATAGGGAAAGACAGTAGATAGAGAGGAGGAACAGGTGTAGACGTGAGAGAGAAGGGGAATGGGGGAGACAGGAGAGAGAGGGAAGGATTGGGGGAAACGGAAGAGAGAGTATGAATAGGGGGAGAAGGGAGAGTGATTGAAGTAATTGTTAGGTTCCTGGTGCTCAGAACAAGGGAGATGTTGCGTAGTGAGTCCTGAGCACCAGAACGTGACGCTGAAATAAGGTGTGGTGTGGAAATAGCCCCTAGCACCCTACCTCCGTTGTTTTACCCGTGTGGTCAGTTCACGCCTGAGTGACTATGGTTTCTTGGGCCCACGGCAGCCGCGTTTGAAGGGCGGATTATGTCTGCCCAACTCCGATGCCCCCAGGTCTTAGCGTGAGACAAGGCGTGAACCGAGACAGGAAAATAACAAGGGGACCTCTGACTAAAACAACAGAAAGCTAGGGGCTATTAACTACCCTAAAACTAAAATAAGAATTTACTCACCGGTAATTCTATTTCTCGTAGTCCGTAGTGGATGCTGGGTACTCTGTAAGGACCATGGGGAATAGACGGGCTCTGCAGGAGACTGGGCACTCTTAAAAGAAAGATTATGTACTATATCTGGTGTGCACTGGCTCCTCCCTCTATGCCCCTCCTCCAGACCTCAGTTAGGGAAACTGTGCCCGGAAGAGCTGACATTACTAGGAAAGGATTTGGAATCCAGGGTAAGACTCATACCAGCACACCAATCACACCGTACAACTTGTGATAACTATACCCAGTTAACAGTATGAACAACAACTGAGCCTCATTCAACAGATGGCTCAGAACAATAACCCTATAGTTAAGCAATAACTATATACAAGTATTGCAGAAAGTCCGCACTTGGGACGGGCTCCCAGCATCCACTACGGACTACGAGAAATAGAATTACCGGTGAGTAAATTCTTATTTTCTCTGACGTCCTAGTGGATGCTGGGTACTCCGTAAGGACCATGGGGATTATACCAAAGCTCCCAAACGGGCGGGAGAGTGCGGATGACTCTGCAGCACCGAATGAGCAAACTCAAGGTCCTCCTCAGCCAGGGTATCAAACTTGTAGAATTTTGCAAAAGTGTTTGATCCCGACCAAGTAGCAGCTCAGCAAAGTTGTAAAGCCGAGACCCCTCGGGCAGCCGCCCAAGAAGAGCCCACCTTCCTCGTGGAATGGGCTTTTACTGATTTAGGATGCGGCAGTCCAGCCGCAGAATGTGCAAGTTGAATCGTGCTACAGATCCAGCGAGCAATAGTCTGCTTTGAAGCAGGAGCACCCAGCTTGTTGGGTGCATGCAGGATAAACAGCGAGTCAGTTTTTCTGACTCTAGCCGTCCTGGAAACATAGATTTTCAGGGCCCGTACAGAAAATAGACAGGGCCAAAATCTGGACTTTAATGGATCCCAATTTTAGGCCCATAGTCACTCCTGACTGTAGGAAGTGCAGAAAACGACCCAGCTGAAATTCCTCTGTTGGGGCCTTCATGGCCTCACACCAAGCAACATATTTTCGCCATATGCGGTGATAATGTTTTGCTGTCACCTCCTTCCTAGCTTTTATCAGCGTAGGAATGACTTCAACCGGAATGCCCTTTTCCATTAGGATCCGGCGTTCAACCGCCATGCCGTCAAACGCAGCCGCGGTAAGTCTTGGAACAGACAGGGCCCCTGCTGTAGCAGGTCCTGTCGGAGCGGCAGAGGCCAAGGGTCCTCTGAGATCATTTCTTGTAGTTCCGGGTACCAAGTTCTTCTTGGCCAATCCGGAATGATGAGTATAGTTCTTACTCCTCTCTTTCTTATTATCCTCAGTACCTTTGGTATGAGAGGAAGAGGAGGGAACACATAAACCGACTGGTACACCCACGGTGTCACTAGAGCGTCCACAGCTATCGCCTGAGGGTCCCTTGACCTGGCGCAATATCTTTTTAGCTTTTTGTTGAGGCGGGACGCCATCATGTCCACCTGTGGCCTTTCCCAACGATTTACAATCAGCTGGAAGACTTCAGGATGAAGTCCCCACTCTCCCGGGTGGAGGTCGTGCCTGCTGAGGAAGTCTGCTTCCCAGTTGTCCACTCCCAGAATGAACACTGCTGACAGTGCTAGCACGTGATTCTCCACCCATCAGAGAATCCTTGTGGCTTCTGCCATCGCCATCCTGCTTCTTGTGCCGCCCTGTCGGTTTACATGGGCGACAGCCGTGATGTTGTCTGACTGAATCAGCACCGGCTGGTTTTGAAGCAGGGGTTCTGCTTGACTCAGGGCATTGTAAATGGCCCTTTGTTCCAGAATATTTATGTGTAGGGAAGTCTCCTGACTCGACCATTGTCCTTGGAAGTTTCTTCCCTGAGTGACTGCCCCCCAACCTCGGAGGCTTGCATCCGTGGTCACCAGGACCTAGTCCTGAATGCCGAATCTGCTGCCCTCGAGAAGATGAGCACTCTGCAGCCACCACAGCAGAGACACCCTGGCCCTCGGGGACAGGGTGATCAGCCGATGCATCTGAAGATGCGATCCGGACCACTTGTCTAACAGATCCCACTGAAAGATCCTTGCATGGAACCTGCCGAAGGGAATTGCTTCGTAAGAAGCTACCATCTTTCCCAGGACTCGCGTGCAGTGATGCACCGACACCTGTTTTGGTTTCAGGAGGTCTCTGACCAGAGATGACAACTCCTTGGCCTTCTCCTCCGGGAGAAACACCTTCTTCTGTTCTGTGTCCAGAATCATGCCCAAGAACAGCAGACGCGTCGTAGGAACCAGCTGCGACTTTGGGATATTCAGAATCCAGCCGTGCTGTTGTAGCACTTCCTGAGATAGTGCTACTCCGACCAACAACTGCTCCTTGGACCTTGCCTTTATAAGGAGATCGTCCAAGTACGGGATAATTATAACTCCCTTCTTTCGAAGGAGTATCATCATTTCGGCCATTACCTTGGTAAATACCCTTGGTGCCGTGGACAGACCAAACGGCAACGTCTGGAATTGGTAATGACAGTCCTGTACCACAAACCTGAGGTACTCCTGGTGAGGTGGGTAAATGGGGACATGTAGGTAAGCATCCTTGATGTCCAGTGACACCATAAAATCCCCGTCTTCCAGGCTTGCAATAACCGCCCTGAGCGATTCCATTTTGAACTTGAACTTCCTTATATAAGTGTTCAATGATTTCAAATTTAGAATGGGTCTTACCGAACCGTCTGGTTTCGGTACCACAAACATTGTGGAATAGTAACCCCGTCCCTGTTGAAGGAGGGGAACTTTGATTATCACCTGCTGAAGGTACAGCTTGTGAATTGCCGCCAGTACTACCTCCCTTTCCTTGGGAGTAGCTAGCAAGGCTGATTTGAGGTAACGGCGAGGGGGAGACGTCTCGAACCCCAGCTTGTATCCCTGAGATACCACTTGTAGAACCCAGAGATCCACCTGTGAGCGAACCCACTGGTCGCTGAAGTTCCGGAGACGGGCCCCCACAGCACCTGGCTCCACCTGTGGAGCCCCAGCGTCATGCGGTGGACTTAGTGGAAGCAGGGGAGGATTTTTGTTCCTGGGAACTGGCTGTCTGGTGCAGCTTTTTCCCTCTACCACTGCCTCTGGGTAGAAAGGACGCGCCTCTGACCCGCTTGCCTTTCTGAGGCCAAAAGGACTGTACTTGATAATACGGTGCTTTCTTAGGCTGTGAGGGAACCTGAGGTAAAAAAGTCGACTTCCCAGCTGTTGCTGTGGATACGAGGTCCGAGAGACCGTCCCCAAACAATTCCTCACCCTTATAAGGCAAAACTTCCATGTGCCTTTTAGAATCAGCATCACCTGTCCACTGCCGAGTCCATAATACTCTCCTGGCAGAAATGGACATTGCATTAATTCTAGATGCCAGCCGGCAAATGTCCCTCTGTGCATCCCTCATATATAAGACTACGTCTTTAATATGCTCTATGGTTAGCAAAATAGTATCCCTGTCAAGGGAATCAATGTTATCTGACAGGGAATCAGACCATGCTGCTGCAGCACTACACATCCATGCTGAAGCAATAGCAGGTCTCAGTATAGTACCTGAGTGTGTATACACAGACTTCAGGATAGCCTCCTGCTTTCTATCTGCAGGCTCCTTTAAGGCGGCCGTATCCTGAGACGGCAGTGCCACCTTTTTTGATAAGCGTGTGAGCGCCTTGTCCACCCTAGGGGATGTTTCCCAACGCAACCTGTCCGTTGGCGGGAAAGGGTACGCCATTAGTAACCTCTTAGAAATCACTAGTTTCTTATCGGGGGAACTCCACGCTTCCTCACACAATTCATTTAATTCATCAGATGGGGGAAAAGTCACTGGCTGCTTTTTCTCCCCAAACATAATACCCTTTTTAGTGGTAACCGAGTTAATGTCAGAAATGTGCAACACATTTTTCATTGCCGTAATCATGCATCGGATGGCCCTTGTGGATTGTACATTTGTCTCATCCTCGTCTACACTGGAGTCAGACTCCGTGTCGACATCTGTGTCTGCCATCTGAGGTAGCGGGCGTTTTTGAGCCTCTGAGACGCTTGGGCAGGCGCGGGCTGAGATGCCGGCTGTCCCAAAGCTGTTACGTCATCGAACCTTTTATGCAAGGAGTTGACACTGTCGGTTAATACTTTCCACATATCCATCCACTCTGGTGTCGGCCCCGCAGGGGGCGACATCACACTTATCGGCTCCTGCTCCGCCTCCACGTAAGCGTCCTCATCAAACATGTCGACACAGCCGTACCGACACACCGCACACACACACACAGGGAATGCTCTGACTGAGGACAGGACCCCACAAAGTCCTTTGGGGATACAGAGAGAGAGTATGCCAGCACACACCAGAGCGCTATATAACAGAGGGATTTACACTAATACAAAGTGAATTTTCCCCCAATAGCTGCTTATATCACCTTTTGCGCCTAAATTTATGTGCCCCCCCTCTCTTTTTTACCCTTCTCGTAGTGTATACTGCAGGGGAGAGCCTGGGGAGCGTCCTTCCAGCGGAGCTGTGAAGAGAAAATGGCACTGGCTGTGCTGAGGAAGATAGCCCCGCCCCTTCAGCGGCGGGCTTCTCCCGCTTTTTTAATAATATTTATGGCGGGGGATTAGGCACATATACAGTTTATAACTGTATTATGTGCATTTTGCCAAAAAGGTATACATATTGCAGCCCAGGGCGCCCCCCCACCAGCGCCCTGCACCCACCAGTGACCGGAGCGTGTGGTGTGCTGTGGGAGCAATGGCGCACAGCTGCAGTGCTGTGCGCTACCTTAGTGAAGACCGGAGTCTTCAGCCGCTGATTTTCTCCTGGAATCTTCCGTCTTCTGGCTCTGCAAGGGGGACGGTGGCGCTGCTCCGGGAATGGACGATCGAGGTCGGGCCCTGTGTTCGATCCCTCTGGAGCTAATGGTGTCCAGTAGCCTTAGAAGCACAAGCTAGCTGCAAGCAGGTAGGTTTGCTTCTCTCCCCTAAGTGCCTCGTAGCAGTGAGTCTGTTGCCAGCAGATCTCACTGAAAATAAAAAACCTAACAAATACTTTCTTTTTTTAGTGAGCTCAGGAGAGCCCACTAAGTGCATCCAGCTCTGGCCGGGCACAGATTCTAACTGAGGTCTGGTGGAGGGGCATAGAGGGAGGAGCCAGTGCACACCAGATATAGTACCTAATCTTTCTTTTAAGAGTGCCCAGTCTCCTGCGGAGCCCGTCTATTCCCCATGGTCCTTACGGAGTACCCAGCATCCACTAGGACGTCAGAGAAAATAAGATTTTACTCACCGGTAAATCTATTTCTCGTAGTCCGTAGTGGATGCTGGGAACTCCGTAAGGACCATGGGGAATAGCGGGCTCCGAAGGAGGCTGGGCACTCTAGAAAGATTTATGACTACCTGGTGTGCACTGGCTCCTCCCACTATGACCCTCCTCCAAGCCTCAGTTAGGACACTGTGCCCGGACGAGCTGACATAATAAGGAAGGATTTTGAATCCCGGGTAAGACTCATACCAGCCACACCAATCACACCGTATAACTCGTGATACTAATACCAGTTAACAGTATGAATATAACTGAGCCTCTCAACAGATGGCTCAACAATAACCCTTTAGTTAGGCAATAACTATATACAAGTATTGCAGACAATCCGCACTTGGGATGGGCGCCCAGCATCCACTACGGACTACGAGAAATAGATTTACCGGTGAGTAAAATCTTATTTTCTCTGACGTCCTAGTGGATGCTGGGAACTCCGTAAGGACCATGGGGATTATACCAAAGCTCCCAAACGGGCGGGAGAGTGCGGGTGACTCTGCAGCACCGAATGAGAGAACTCCAGGTCCTCCTCAGCCAGGGTATCAATTTTGTAGAATTTTGCAAACGTGTTTGCCCCTGACCAAGTAACAGCTCGGCAAAGTTGTAAAGCCGAGACCCCTCGGGCAGCCGCCCAAGATGAGCCCATCTTCCCTGTGGAATGGGCTTTCACTGATTTAAGATGCGGCAGTCCAGCCGCAGAATGCGCCTGCTGAATCGTGTCACAGATCCAGCGAGCGATAGTCTGCTTAGAAGCAGGAGCACCCAGCCTGTTGGGTGCATACAGGATAAATAGCGAGTCAATTTTTCTGACTCTAGCCGTCCTGGAAACATAATTTTTCAAGGCCCTGACTACGTCCAGTAACTTGGAATCCTCCAAGTCCCTAGTAGCCGCAGGCACCACAATAGGTTGGTTCAAGTGAAAAGCTGATACCACCTTAGGGAGAAACTGGGGACGAGTCCTCAATTCTGCCCTATCTATATGGAAAATCAGATAAGGACTTTTATATGACAAAGCCGCCAATTCTGATACACGCCTGGCCGAAACCAAGGCCAATAACATGACCACTTTCAACGTGAGATATTTTAGATCCACGGTTTTTAGTGGTTCAAACCAATGTGATTTTAAGAAACTCAACACCACGTTGAGATCCCAAGGTGCCACTGGAGGCACAACCGGGGACTGAATATGCAGCACTCCTTTTACAATGTCTGAACTTCAGGTACTGAAGCTAATGCTTTCTGGAAGAAAATCGACAGAGCCGAGATCTGTATCTTAATGGAGCCTAATTTTAGGCCCATAGACACTCCTGCTTGTAGGAAATGCAGAAATCGACCTAGTTGAAATTCCTCTGTTGGGGCCTTTTTTGGCCTCACACCAAGCAACATATTTCCGCCATATGCGGTGATAATGTTTTGCAGTTACATCTTTCCTGGCTTGAATCAGCGTAGGAATGACTTCCTCCGGAATGCCCTTTTCCGTTAGGATCCGGCGTTCAACCGCCATGCCATCAAAACGTAGCCGCGGTAAGTCTTGGAACAGACAGGGCCCCTGCTGCAGCAGGTCCTGTCTGAGCGGCAGAGGCCATGGGTCCTCTGATACATTTTCTTGAAGTTCTGGGTACCAGGCTCTTCTTGGCCAATCCGGAACCACGAGTATCGTTCTTACTCCTCGCCTTCTTATTAGTCTCAGTACCTTTGGTATGAGAGGCAGAGGGGGGAACACATAAAACGACTGGTACACCCACGGTGTTACCAGAACGTCCACAGCTATCGCCTGAAGGTCCCTTGACCTGGCGCAATATCTTTTATAGCTTTTTGTTGAGGCGGGACGCCTTTATGTCCACCTGTGGCCTTTCCCAATGGTGTACAATTCTTTGGAAGACTTCTGGATGAAGTCCCCACACTCTCGGGTGGAAGTCGTGTCTGCTGATAAGATCTGCTTCCCAGTTGTCCACTCCGGGAATGAACACTGCTGACAGTGCTAACACATGATTTTCCGCCCATCGGAGAATCCTTGTGGCTTCTGCCATCGCCATCCTGCTTCTTGTGCCGCCCTGTTGGTTTACATGGGCGACTGCCGTGATGTTGTCTGATTGGATCAGGACCGGCTGGTTTTGAAGCAGAGGCCTTGCCTGACTCAGGGCATTGTAAATGGCCCTCTGTTCCAGAATATTTATGTAGGGAAGTCACCTGACTTGACCAAAGTCCCTGGAAGTTTCTTCCCTGTGTGACTGCCCCCCAGCCTCAAAGGCTGGCATCCATGGTCACTAGGACCTAGTCCTGTATGTCGAACCTGCGGCCCTCTTGAAGATGGGCACTCTGCAGCCACTACAGTAGAGATACCCTGGTCCTTGGAGACAGGGTTATCAGCCTAATGCATCTGAAGATGCGACCCGGACCACTTGTCTAACAGGTCCCCCTGAAAAGTTCTTGCATGGAACCTGCCGAATGGGATTGCTTCGTAGGAAGCTAACATTTTTCCCAGGACTCGCGTGCAATGATGCACCGATAACTGTTTTGGCTTCAGGAGGTCTCTGACTAGAGATGACAGCTCCTTGGCTTTCTCCACCGGGAGAAACACTTATTTCTGGTCTGTGTCCAGAACCATCCCCAGGAACAGTAGACGTGTCGTAGGAACCAGCTGTGACTCTGGACTGTTTAGAATCCAACCGTGCTGTTGTAGCACTTTCCAAAATAGTGCTACCCCGACTAGCAACTGCTCCTTGGACCTCGCCCTTATAAGGAGATTGTCCAAGTACGGGATAATTAAAACTCCCCTTTTTCGAAGGAGTATCATCATTCCGGCCATTACCTTGGTAACACCCTCGGTGCCATGTACAGTCCAAACGGCAGAGTCTGGACTTGGTAATGGTAATCCTGTACCACAAATCTGAGGTACTCCTGACGAGGATAGTAAATAGGGACATGCAGGTAAGCATCCTTGATGTCCCGGGATACCATGTAATCCCCCTCGTCCAGGCTTGCAATAACCGCCCTGAGCGATTCCATCTTGAACTTGAATTTTTTTATGCATGTGTTCAAGGATTTTAAATATAAAGAAGGGTCACACCGAACCATGCGGTTTCGGTACCCCCACCGTGTGGAATAGTAACCCCGTCCTTGTTGAAGTAGGGGCACCTTAAGTATTACCTGCTGGGAATACAGCTTATTAATTGCCACTAGCACAGCCTCCCTGCCTGAGGGAGTTGTCGGCAAGGCATATTTGAGGAAACGGCGGGGGGAAGACATCTCGAATTCCAGCTTGTACCCCTGAAATACTACTTGAATGAAACAGGGATCTACCTGTGAGCGAGCCCACTGATCACTGAAACTTTTGAGATGGCCCCCCACCATACCTGGCTACACCTGTGGAGCCCCCGCGTCATGCTGTGGACTCAGAGGAAGCGAGAGAAGAATTATGATTCTGGGAACAGGCTGACTGGTGCAGCTTTTTCCCTCTTCCCTTGTCTTTGTACAGAAAGGAAGCGCCTTTGACCCGCTTGCTTTTCTGAAGCCGAAAGGACTGTACCTGATAATACAGTGCTTTCTTAGTCTGTGAGGAAAACTGAGGTAAAAATATTTCTTCCCAGCTGTTGCTGCGGATACGAGGTCCCAGAGACCATCCCCAAATAATTCCTCACCCTTATAAGGCAGAATCTCTATGCGCCTTTTAAGGTCAGCATCACCTGTCCAGGGACAGGTCTCTAATACCCTCCTGACAGAATGGACATTACATTCATTTTGGATGCCAGCCGCAGTGGCAAACGCAGGATTTACTTGGGGGGGTTTCCGTATTTTAAATATATATGTAAAATATAGGAAGCAGTGTTGGCACTCAGGTAGTGAAAATACTTTTCATTACCTGAGTGCCGCCGACACCACTTGCTATATATGGGCTCCTGGCCGGCGGGCACCATCGGAAGGCATCGGGGCTTTTATTTACATATGGGAGTGCTGCCTCATGGACTAATATATATATATATATATATATATATATATATATATATATATATATACACACACACACAAATAAGTCCTTGCGCAAAAAGTCCTTCAGGCTCCAGAGTTTAGAATGTCGCTCTGATCCCTCCAAGCCCTCCGAGTATCGCAACTGGTAAACAAATGGGGAGCGCACTTGTAAGTGGTTAAAAAGCACAACCTTTACTTAAAACATATGCTCACGTACATTCCTCCTGACGAAGTCCCCAATTGGACGAAATGCGTTAGGCGTGGCCTAGACGTGGACGCTGTGACGTCATCTGCCGAGACCAGAGCAGACACTGAGACAAGTCTGCCTTACAACCGGAGCAGCTAAGTTGCAGCGATCCATTCATGTTGCTCATTTTAAATTTGAATGTACGTGAGCATATGTTTTATGTAAAGATTGTGCTCTTTAACCACTTACAAGTGCGCTCTCAATTTGTTTACCATATATATATATATATATATATATATATACACATACATACATACACACACACACACACACACACACACACACACACACACACACACACACACACACACACACACACGTGTATAGCATGCACATGGCGTCTTTAAAATAAAGTGTGCCCAGTAAATGGATTGGATATATATACACACACATACAGTGTGTGTGTGTATAAAAAAAAATCAATATACGGTATGACATACACACACTGTATAGGAACCAGATGCACACTGACTGACACACACACACACACACACACACACACACACACACACACACATACTTGTTTTTCTATCCTCATCGGGACATATGTCTGGAACCTTCCTCATGGGGACCTATTCAGGAATACCGGCCTAATGAGGACACCCCACATAACTGATTTATTTTCGGGTTTAATTAGAGATAGAGGAAACGTGTATTCAGCAGCAGATACATTTTATTCAGGAAAGGTTCTTTCTCATTTCAGCAGTAATTCGGTTCTTAATGTAAAACTTAACCGAGAGCCAGTTCCGAGCCTTCAGCGCTTGTCGTTCTGCCCTTAGGCACGCATCACAGTCATTCTTGCCCGGCACCTTGAATGAGCGAATGAACCGAATCATGTGACGTTCAACAGCTTTCACTTCTGCTGGGGTCCACGGATTGCGCTTGGTACCCCTTCTGTCACCTGTGCGGGAGAAGAAAGGTCAGTCACCACGCAACGCCACCACCAGTCATGGACGCATCTCAAATGGAATGGACAGTCACACCCACCTTTAGCTGCACCTCCATCCACCGCCGACACCACGCTGCCAGCTTCTTTTCCCATGTGCCCCATGGGAACCTCAGTATCCTGACTCTCTGGCTCATCCCCAGAGTCATCGCTCACCACCTGGATCGGCTCTGTGGATAGAGAAGGACAGGGAAACCGATCACACCAGCCCACTTAGACAGTCAGTCCCTGGAGCCACACTGTCAAGTGATACCTACCGTTTGGATCAATGGAGATCTCTTCCAGATTGTGGCCCCGGAATTCAGCCATTCTCCCTTGCTCGAGAGCCAGAAACAGCTTGCTCAACTTGGCCAGTTGAAGGGTACCCTCCGGGAGGCGGTAATAATGCCGGTGCACCCGAATATCATGTCCAAGGAAATCAGCAAGCTGATCCATCTCTGTATCGCTCAGGTTGAGGTCTCTGGAAAGTGTAGCCACATGCTTCCGTAGGCGGGTGGAAGATAATGCTTCGGGGTGCTTGGCCCCACACTCCCGGGCGTAGAGACGTATGCAGTCGGATCCCCTATAATGGGACATGGCTGTTGGCCTAGCAAACATGTAGATATTGTGTGGGGTCACACCACATTCTGTCCGCTTCTCTATGAGGAGCTCCATCGCTTTCTGCATGCTTGGGGATAGCAGGACAGGGACTTTCCTGCCTCTTTTCCCAGGAATCTCAATACGGGAGAAGTGACGACAGAGTGCCTTCTCCAGCTCTGACAGGGCCTGGGCCACATCACCCTGCAAATCGGCTGTGTGCCGTAAATCGAAGGAGGAGAGCAGCATCTTGGAAACCTCACCTTCTCTCCTGCGGTTGAAGAGAATCAGCTGCGTGAGGGTAACTTTGGCCAACATGGACCACTGCTGTTTGGAAGGGTGGGCGGACAACTCATCGATGTACTCTCGCTGACGGTCAAGGAGGTACAGGTTCAAGCGCTTAACATCATCAGTGAAGGGCAGAAGCAGCGGTGCATTCCATTTTATCTCTCGAAGTGTCTTCAGGGCAGCAGTGGAGATTAGCTCGCTCCACCTCGCCTCATAAATTTTCCGAAAGTTTCGGGCACGCTCCTCTGTCAGGGCACTGCCCTCCATCAGTGCCTGACACTCCACCATAGCTGAAATCTTCTGCAAGCTGTGTCCCACCTTCAGAGCCAACGAGGGTATTTTATATGTATTGGTGCGGTCATCGTAACCGGCCAGGCTCCTCACAGCATGCACCACTTGCAGGAAATTCTGTGGGCAAATGAAATCTTCCATACACCGCAACGGTGTGACCTTCATCGCCTTCAGCAGAAGCCGCCCCACCTCTCTGAGCTTCTGACGGATGTAATCATGCTTGCTGACATCAGACCCCAGACGGTTATAGAGGTGCTGACCGAACTGCATAATCCAGCGGTCCCCTTTGATTACCGGTACCACATCATCATAATTCATTCCGCTCAGCAACTTCCAGAGGCCAGTGCCAACATCTTTCGGGAGCGGTGTGGCGTAAGTGAAGAGACCCTGCACCCTGGTTCTTCCAGGTTTGGGGCTGACACTTTTGCGGAGCGGGCACCTCTTCACATGGCGCCACAGGTGCTTCCTGGAGAATAGCCCTTTACATTTTACACAGTGCATGAAATCTTGGGGAGCCGTTGCTTCTTTCGGCTGCTTGCACGGTAGGAGGACTCCGCTGCCCTCGCGGAGAACCCCGACATTATGGGCAAAGTTTCCCCGGGTGCGAATCAGGTCTAGCTGCACTGTCCTTTCCCTGGAGCGCTTCGGAAAGCTGAGTGCCCTTGCAACCTCATGCTCATTGTGGTGGACAGCTTGAACATGTCTCGCAATTTTTGAGAATGGCCTCTCGCACCACAGGCAGAAATTTTTCTTGTTACATGCAATCGAACCATCTGCTTTTCGGGTAAGTACCTGGACCGACACTGCGCGGGCCGGATGGAGACTTGGTTCGGCCTCCGCGGAGCAAGCCCCGGACACTTCCAGAACCTTCCTGCCGTGAAAAGACGTCTCCTCCCCTCCACTATCATCCGAGCTGCTCAACTCTGACGAGTCGGGGAGATAGTCTTCGTCACTGCCGTCGGTTCCGTACATTGCCTCACTGCGACCAGCAGACCCAGCACTTCCGGATTTTGTGGCGCACACACCG